>NC_057806.1:303865742-304078763 GCF_018294505.1 Triticum aestivum | reverse complement strand
GGTGCGGGGTCGACGGGCGGCGGCGGCTCGGGCTTTAAAGGCCCGGGGGGTGTGGCTTGGGGCAGGAGCGACGGGGGCGGCTCGGAGCCGGACTCCGAAAGGAGTCCGCCGCAGGCACGGCGGCGCTCGGCTGGGAAGGCGGAGGCGCGAGCGGGCCGGCTGGGCTGCGGCCCAGTTCGGTCCGGAAGTTAAAAAAAATTTCCGCCGAAAAGGAAAAATCCTAAGTAAATATAATTTTTTTGTAAAAATGCCAAAAACAATTTTCACCGTCTAAATAAAATATTTAGAACATAGTGAACATTTTCTTGGCCTAAAATGCAATTTTTGAAAAATGCATATTTTTCTAATTCAAATAAAATAACAAAAAAATCCAAATACAAAAAAATAATTATTTGATTTTAATATTTTTCCTCCAATATTTCTTTTATTTTGGAGAAGTCATATTATCTCCTCTCTTTCATTTTTAGTATTGGAAATATTTTAGGAGAGAAAAATAATTAAAACCAAATTGATCCTCTTTTCAATATTTGTGAAAAAATCAAATATGAAAATAAATGAAATCCCCAACTCTCTCCATGGGTCCTTGAGTTGCTTAGAATTTCTAGGGTCAAAACCAAAATGCAAACAAAATATGATATGCAAATGATGACCTATGTATAACATTCCAAATTGAAAATTTGGGATGTTACAAACCTACCCCCCTTAAGATGAATCTCGCCCTCGAGATTCTGGTTGGCTAGAAAATAGGTGTGGGTGGTCTTTCCATAGGTCTTCCTCTTGTTCCCAGGTGGCTTCATCCTCGGTATGGTGGCTCCACTGAGCTTTGCAAAACTTGATAACCTTGCTGCGTGTAACTCGGCTGGCAAACTCGAGAATCTTGACTGGTCTCTCCTCGTAGGTCAGATCACTATCCAACTGAATTGCCTCTAGGGGCACTATATCTCTCAGAGGAATATCGGCCATCTCAGCATGGCACTTCTTCAACTGGGAAACGTGAAACACATCATGAACTCCTGACAGTCCTTCGGGTAACTCCAACTTGTAGGCCACTTCTCCCATACGTTCCAAAACTTGGTATGGTCCTACAAATCTCGGGGCTAACTTTCCTTTAACTCCAAAACGTTTAAATCCGCACAGGGGTGACACACGAAGATATGCTCTGTCTCCGATTTCATAGACTACCTCCTTGTGTTTTGTGTCGGCATAACTCTTCTACTGGGACTGAGCTACCTTTAATCTGTCGCGAATCAACTTAACCTTCTCTTCAGATTCCTTGATCAGATCCGGTCCAAACAACTGGCGGTCTCCAACTTCATCCCACATCAACGGTGTCCTGCACCTCCTTCCATACAAAGCTTCAATAGGGGCCATCTTTAAACTGGCCTGGTAGCTGTTGTTGTATGAGAACTCTGCGTAAGGAAAATTATCATCCCAACTAGATCCATAATCTAGCGCACAAGCTCTCAACATGTCCTCTAGAATCTGATTGACTCGCTCGGTGTGTCCATCTTTCTACGGATGAAAAGTTGTACTAAACTCTAGCCTGGTACCCAAAGTCTGGTGCAGCTGGTGCCAAAACTTTGAAGTAAACTGGGTTCCTCTATCTGATACGATGGTCCTCGGAACTCCTTGCAGACATGTATATCTTAGCCAACTTCGACTTGTATAGGTGGTCTTCACTAGGATAAAGTGAGCCACTTTGGTCAAACGATCCACTACTACCCAGATAGAATCATATCCAGATCGGGTCCTGGGCAATCTGGTGATGAAATCCATGCCAAGATTATCCCACTTCCATTCGGGTATCGGCATAGGCTGCAGTAATCCTGCTGGCTTCTTATGTTCTGCCTTCACTCTCTGACATACATCACATATAGCTACATACTCGGCAATATCTTTCTTCATACCAGTCCACCAGAAATTCTGCTTCAAATCCGAATACATCTTGGTGTTTCCGGGGTGTATCGAGTATGGCAGTCATGAGCTTCCTGAAGTATTAACTTCCTGATCTCTGCATTATTGGGTACATAAACACGGTCCTCAAACCACAAGGTGTCGTGCTCATCTTCACGAAAACCTTTGGCTTTTCCTTTGCTCATCCTCTCATTTATCTCAGCAATTTCCTTATCATCCTTCTGAGCTTCTCGAATCTTTCCCAATAATGTTGACTGAACTTCCAATGCTGCAACAAAACCCCTAGGGACTGTCTCCAAATGTAGCTCCCTGAGATCTTTGGCCAACTCCTTTGGTAATTCTCCGCTTACGAGGGTATTGGCGTAACTCTTCCGGCTCAAAGCGTCTGCTGCGACATTGGCCTTGCCTGGATGATAGTGCAACTTCATATCATAATCCTTTATAAGCTCCAACCATCTCCTTTGCCTAAGATTCAGCTCCTTCTGTGTGAAAATGTACTTCAAACTCTTATGTTACGTGTACACATCACAACGATTTCCAACAAGAAAATGTCTCCAGGTCTTGAGTGCATGCACTACAGCTGCTAACTCCAAATCATGAGTGGCGTAATTCAACTCATGCGGTCGAAGCTGACGTGAGGCGTATGAAACAACTCTTCCATCTTGCATAAGTACACCTCCAAGTCCTAAGCGAGAAGCATCGCAATACACTTGGAAATCTTAGCGTATATCCGGCAGAATCAACACTGGGGCTGTAACCAAACGTTTCTTCAACTCCTGAAAACTTTCCTCACATTCTTCTGTCCATTTAAACTTGGCGTCCTTCTTCAACAACTCCGTCATGGGCTTCGCAATCTTAAAAAAATTCTCAATGAATCTCCGGTAATATCCCGCGAGTCCCAGAAAACCGCGGATCTCTCCAACTAAGGTGGGTGCCAACCACTCAGTGACAGAAATAACCTTGGTAGGATCCACTGCTATACCTTCTCCTAATATAACATGGCCAAGAAATCCAACTTCCTTTAACCAAAACTCACACTTGCTGAACTTGGCATACAACTGATGTTCCCTGATCTTCTCGAGAACTAAACGCAAATGCTCCTTGTGCTCCTCTTTATTCTTCGAGTATACCAAGATATCATCAATGAACACCACAACAAACTTATCCAAGAACTCCATGAACACCTTATTCATCATACTCATGAAATAGGCAGGGGCATTGGTCAATCCAAATGACATCACCGTGTACCCGTATAGCCCGTACCTTGTGGGGAAGGCTGTCTTGGGTATATCCTGTTCTCGGATCTTCAACTGGTGGTATCCTGATCGTAGATCGATCTTGGAGAATACTTTAGCTCCTTGCAGCTGGTCAAACAAGTCATTGATCATCGGTAGCGGGTACTTGTTCTTGATCGTTACTTCGTTCAGTGCACGATAATCAACAACCATTCTCAGTGATCCATCCTTGTTCTCAACCAAGAACACTGGGGCTCCCCACGGTGACGAACTTTGTCGAATGTAACCCTTCTTCAATAGCTCCTTGATCTGCTTCTTAATCTCCTCCAGATCATTTGCGGGCTTCCGATATGGTCTCTTCGATATCGGTATGGTGCCTGGCAACAGCTCTATCAAAAACTCAATGTCTCGATCTGGCGGCATGCCTGGTAACTCCTCTAGAAATACATCTGGATAATCCTTCACTACAGGCACTTCCTCCTGAACAACTCCTGAGAGGGAATTTACTTGGGTCCTCCTTGCCGCATGTCTGGATACATACTTAATCCTTTTCCCTCCGGGGTAGTGAGCAAAATTGACTTACTGGCACAACCGATGTTTCCTCTATACATCGATAGCCAATCCATTCCTAGTATCATATCCAATCCTTGTGACTCCAAAATTATTAAGTCTGAGGGGAAAACATGCCTACCTATGGTCAATGGCATATGAAAACATCCATGGCTTGCCATATACTCAGCTCCTGGCGAGCTTACTAACATAGGTGTCCTAAGAACTTTGGTGGGCAAATTATACTTATCCACAAATCCCCTTGAAATGTATGAATGCAATGCACCATTATCAAAAAGAACGATTGCAGTAAATGACTTAACCAAAAACTTACCTATAACTGCATCTGGCTGCTCTTCAACCTCCTCCATGTTAACGTGGTTCACTTGTCCCCTATTGAAAGGTTTGGGCTTCTTCCCAGAGCTTCCATTGCCATTACCATTCTTTGCATCAGGACACTCATTGGCATAGTGTCCAGTCTTCCCGCACTTGAAACAAGTAATGTGACTTTGGTCCTTCTTGACGGGTGTGGCTGGGTTAGAGCGGTTCTGGTTGTTGCCTGCTCCATTCCCATTTCCATTCTTGGGGCCACTGTGGTTATGTGAACTTCCTCCATTATGGGTATGGCCTCCATGGTTATGGGTATATCCTCCCGAGTTCGGGGTAAAACGAGGCTTCTGCTGAGCTCCTGAATTGTACTTCCCTTGTCCATACTTCCTTTTGCGGCTCTCAATCTGCTGTTGCTTCCCTTCAATCATTAGAGCCTTGTCTACCAACTCCTGGTAGTTGTTAAATGTTGCCACCATTAACTGCATACTCATCTCATCATGCAGCCCTTCCATAAACTTCTCCTGCTTAGCGGCATCTGTGGCCACATCATCTGGGGCGTAGCGGGCTAACTTACTAAACTCATCCACATCCCACAGTACAGTTTCCCTGGCGTAAGTTGCGAAACTCACGCTTCTTCATGCTCATAGCTCTAGTTGAGACATGAGCAGTGCAGAAAGCTTGCTGAAACTGCTCCCAAGTGACATTAGCTATAGGGAAAGTGGCTGTGTAATTATCCCACCATGAGGCTGCAGGTCCATCCAATTGATGTGCGAAAAAATGCACCTTCTCAGCATCTGTGCAACCTGCGGTGGTCAACTCCCTTCCAATCCTTTGTAGCCAGTCATCAGCAACTATTGGCTCGGTGCTACTGGAAAACACCGGCGGCTGCAACCTTAGAAAGCGGGCTAAGTTGTCAACTGGAGGTGGTGGTGGTGGATTGTTGTTGTTGTTGTTGTTGTTGTTGTTGTTGTTGTTGTTGTTGCCTTGGTTCTTGATTAACAACTGCATCAAGGCATTCTGCTGTTGGATCAACTGAGTGAGCTCCGATGGGAAGACAAATCCGGGGTCATGTCTCAGAGGCATCTGATGGGTTTAGAGGGGATAGATTAGAATAGAAATGAGGTCTAGTGAGAAAGCACTACCCATATGCACATGAGACAAACACATTCATATCACACCAAATCAATTCAGGCAAGGGCATACAATCGATCTAACTATCGTTACAGTGCTCGGACTACTACTATATACATGGGGGAAATACTACTAATAATATGGTGGTCGACTAGAAATTTTGATAGACTCCATGATATCCGCTCCAGCTTCATCTTCATAATCATCATCACTACTGTCGGGGTCGGAGTCGGTATCGTCGATGATGATGTAGTCTTCAGGACAGATGTCATCGGGGTGGTCGTCATCTCCTCCTGGCGCAGGGTCTCCCATGAATACTCCTAGCTTCCTTGTCAGGTCGTCATTCTTCTCCACTAGTATTACAATTTCCTCCTCATAGCCATCGCGTGTAGACTTGAGTTCCTCCTCTAGCTCCATGTTCCTGGTCATCACCTTCTTCAGATCTATCATGCTTGCGCACATTTGGTTCTCCTGGCAATGAATGTGCTGGTTTAACTCCTGGATGAAGGCCGCAATGGACCTGTCCCTCCTGGTACTGATCATCTCCCATTGCTCATCTCGGTGCCCACATATCTGGTAGATGGTGTCCTTAAGATCCTTGTGGCAAACTTCACCGATGCATCCCATGGCGATGTGGGCTGCCATGCTCTTTCCTAGACTCCGGGTTGGTGCATCAAAGGAAAACTCTATGGGTTCAGTAACTGGCGTGAATGTCCCGCCTGGAACTTGAAATCGAATCATCCAACGCTCCTCTTCTGGTAAAGTGGCGGTGTAGGTCCCGGTGAAGCTTGGTATTCCAATATTCAGGTACCTAGTGACTCCCTTCAAGTGTCGCCCAAAAGGTGTGTCTTCATTCGGTTGTGCAAACTTGTTCCTTGAGTCTGCCATCCTATAGCGTAGAAAATGGAGAGGAGTCGGAAAGGAGTAGAGAAGAGTGGCCTATGGCTCATCTTAGTGGTCGTGTCCTACAATCAGCATGTGCTCTGATACCATCTTGTAGCGATCCGACCTCAAACGGTCAAATCTCTGTGTATAAGTGTCATCCCTGGATCGGTAATGCTGACACACACAGTACTTGAAGGATTTATAATAGAGTGGCAATCACACACTTATTACATCAAATGTCTCAAAAGAGAACTTATTACAGTAAATATGGCTTGAGGCCATCTAAATAAGATAACAGCGGAAGGCTTCGAAGATAAAGTGAGTCCATCAACTCCAACGGCATAGCTGAGTGCACGACAACGACCTAGCGCACCTTACTCTTCGTCGGAAAAGTCTGCAACATGATATGTTGCAGCCCGAAACGGGTCAGCACATGGAATATGCTGGCAATATAACGCAGTAGAGCAATGAACAGAATAAATGCTATTACTACATGCATATATGGCAGGTGGAGGCTCTATGGTTATAAGGTTTTGCGAAAAGCTAATTTTTTCCTACAACAAAGGAATATATTTTATTTAACTATCATGGTAGTTGATAAACATTGAGAATGGTACCCCCATCTCAATCCCAATTAAACAGTAATTAATAACCCAACAAATTAATTTAGAGTGATGAGATCAACATGATAATCCAAGAACCAAATACTCAAGATGTCCATAACCGGGGACACGGCTAACCATGATTAGTTTCTACACTCTGCAGAGGTTTACACACTTTTCCCCACAAGACTCGTTCTCCTCCGTTGCATTTCTCGCACTACATGGTGTTTGAGAAATGGATGACCGAGACACAGTCTTTAGAAACATTAAATCTTTACCCTGGGTGGACAGTTACACCTACTTTCCCCTACATCTGCTAGCCCACCACTGAAAGAGGTCATGCAACATACTTAACTATGATAGAGCCCATAATAGCTTGTGGCTGCACACGGAGTTTCTAGCATGAATAATCTTATGATCCCTTTGAGCCTGGGTGGTGAACCAAAGGACAACACTGGTATATCCCCAGGTGCCCGCAACCAAGCCACCTAGATGTGTGTTTAAGTAGCCACCTTAAGTTAACCATTAATAATAATCTCACATTTGTCATGGATACACTCAAACCCAATCCACGTCTACGAGCATAACATGGCTATATAAGCATCACGTAGAAGTAACTCCCAAGGGTTTGATAACAAAAGGGCAATAGGTTCTACCTCAACATCTACCTCCCATACCTGCAAATTAATCACATCCTAATCATGCAGTGTTTGAGGATTGTAACTAATACATAAAACCGGGTAATAAAGGTATATGATCAATGTGTTACTTGCCTTGCCGACGGTCCGCAAACCCTTAGACTCGTAGTAGCACGCTTCGCACTACGGAACTTCTATCGCAAACAAACAATAGCATACATAAGCACTCAAGCATAGATGCAAGGTTAAAACTCAAATAAGAAGATCCAATCTGAAAGTTCAACTGAAGACATTCAATTTGCAAAAAGAATCGGTCAAATCGGAGCAACGAAACTGAAACTACGATCAAAAGAACTTCAAATTCAAATCTGCTTGAAACCAAATTTTAAATTGGCAAAATCATGTTCAAGTTGATTAGCCAGAAAGAGGGGCTTGAGACAAAGATTTTGGAGTTGGTTTCACTGGATTTGGATGAACGGTTAAAAAGTTGTGAGGGTTTGAAGATCAGGGGCTAATCTGCGATAAAATAATCACAGATAGGTCCCTGGCCGAAAATAAAATAAGAAGAAAAGACTATGGCACGAACGTTCGCTAACAGAGGCAAACGGGCGAAAAGTGTTCGTTAAAACGAACTAACGAACGAATGTTCGTTAAATAACGAGTCTTGTGGCTTGGCGAGATCCGGCGGCGGCGCCAGCATGGGGCGGCGGCTCAGCGAGGCGATGGCGCGGCACGGGGCGGCGACTAAGCGGCGGCGGTGGCAGCGGGGCGACAGCAGCGGTGCGGGGCGGCGGGCTGCGGCGGCGTCGCGACGCAGGCGGCGTGGTGGTGGAGCTCGGCGGTGCAGGGTCGAGGGGCGGTGGCTCGGGCTTTAAAGGCCTAGGGGTGGCTTGGGGCAGGAGCGACAGGGGCGGCTCGGAGCCGGACTCTGAGAGGAGTCCGCCGCGGGCACGACGGCGCTCGGCGGGGAAGGCGGCGACGCGAGCGGGCCAGCTGGGCTGCAGCCCAGTTCAGTCCGGAAGTTGAAAAAAATAATTCCGCCGAAAAGGAAAAATCCTAAATAAATATAAGAAAATTTCTAAAAATGCCAAAAACAATTTTCACCGTCTAAATAAAATATTTAGAATATAGTGAACATTTTCTTGGCCTAAAATGCAATTTTTGAAAAATGCATATTTTTCTAATTCCAATAAAATAACTAAAAATCCAAATACAAAAAAATTATTTAATTTTAATATTTTTCCTCCAATATTTCATTTATTTTGGAGAAGTCATATTATCTCCTCTCTTTTATTTTTAGTATTGGAAATATTTTAGGAGAGAAAAATAATTAAAACTAAATTGATCCTCTTTTCAATATTTGAGAAAAATTCAAATATGAAAATAAATGAAATCCCCAACTCTCTCTGTGGGTCCTTGAGTTGCTTAGAAATTCTAGGATCAAAACCAAAATGCAAACAAAATATGATATGCAAATGATGACCTATGTATAACATTCCAAATTGAAAATTTGGGATGTTACAATTGAAAAGGTTTGAGAACATCAAAAGTATGAAACAATTGATTTGCTTGTCATCGAGGTTGTGCATGATTTAAATATTTTGTATGATGAAGATAGAGCATAGCCAGACTATATGATTTTGTAGGGATAGCTTGCTTTCGCCATGTTATTTTGAGAAGACATGATTGCTTTGTTAGTATGCTTGAAGTATTATTATTTTTATGTCAATATTAAACTTTTGTCTTGAATCTTTTGGATCTGAATATTCTTGCCACAATAAAGAAAATTATATGGACAAATATGTTAGCTAGCATTCGACATCAAAAATTCTATTTTATCATTTACCTACTCGAGGACGAGCAGGAATTAAGCTTGGGGATGCTTGATACGTCTCCAACATATCTATAATTTTTTATTGTTCCATGCTATTATATTATCAACCTTGGATGTTTTATATGCATTTATATGTTATTTTATATGATTTTTGGGACTAACCTATTAACCTAGAGCCCAGTGCCAGTTTCTATTTTTTCCTTGTTTTTGAGTATCACAGAAAAGGAAAATCAAACGGAGTCCAATTGACCTGAAATTTCACGGAGATTATTTTTGGACCACAAGAAGCCCACGGAGTACCAGAGATGGGCCAAAAGATTCGCGAGGCACCCACGAGGGTGGGGGCGCGCCCTACCCCCCTGGGCGCGCCCCCTACCTCCTGGCTGCCTCGGGGACCCCCTGACTTGTTCCCGACTCCAACACCTCTTATATATACCCAAACTTCGAGAAAGAAACCTAGATCTGGAGTTCCGCCGCCGCAAGCCTCTGTAGCCACCGAAGATCAATCTAGACCCGTTTCGGCACCCTGACGGAGGGGGGGATCCCTCTCCGGTGGCCATCTTCATCATCCCGGTGCTCTCCATGATGAGGAGGGAGTAGTTCACCCTCGGGGCTGAGGGTATGTACCAGTAGCTATGTGTTTGATCTCTCTCTCTCTCTCTCTCTCGTGTTCTTGATTCAGCATGATCTTGATGTATCACGAGCTTTGCTATTATAGTTGGATCTTATGATGTGTCTCCCCCTCTACTATCTTGTAATGGATTGAGTTTCCCCTTTTAAGTTATCTTATCGGATTGAGTCTTTAAGGATTTAAGAACACTTGATGTATGTCCTGCATGTGCTTATCTGTGGTGACAATGGGATATTCACGTGCTCCACTTGATGTATGTTTTGGTGATCGACTTGCGAGTTCCCTGACCTTGTGAACTTATGCATAGGGGTTGGCACACGTTTTCGTCTTCACTCTCTGATAGAAACTTTGGGGCACTCTTTGAAGTTCTTTGTGTTGGTTGAATAGATGAATCTGAGATTGTGTGATGCATATCGTATAATCATACCTGTGGATACTTGAGGTGACATTGGAGTATCTAGGTGACATTATTTTGGTTGATTTTTGTCTTAAGGTGTTATTTTACTACGAACTCTAGGGTTGTTTGTGACACTTATAGGAATAGCCCAATGGATTGATCGGAAAGAATAACTTTGAGGTGGTTTCGTACCCTACAATAATCTCTTCGTTTGTTCTCCTCTATTAGTGACTTGGGTCTGACTCTTTTTTGCATGTTGAGGGATTGTTATATGATCCAATTATGTTATTATTGTTGAGAGAACTTGCACTAGTGAAAGTATGAACCCTAGGGCTTGTTTCAACACATTGAAATACCGTTTTGGCTCACTTTTATCATTAGTTACCTTGTTGTTTTTATAATTTCAGATTAAGAAAACCTATATCTACCATCCATATTGCACTTGTATCACCATCTCTTCGCCGAACTAGTGCACCTATACAATTTACCATTGTATTGGGTGTGTTGGGAACACAAGAGACTCTTTGTTGTTTGGTTGCAGGGTTGTTTGAGAACGACCATCTTCATCCTACGCCTCCCATGGATTGATAAACCTTAGGTCATCCACTTGAGGGAAATTTGCTACTGTCCTACAAACCTCTGCACTTGGAGGCCCAACAACGTCTACAAGAAGAAGGTTGTGTAGTAGACATCAAGCCCTTTTCTGGCGCTGTTGCCGGGGAGGTGAGTGCTTGAAGGTATATGTTTAGATCTTGCAAATTGAATCTTTTAGTTTCTTGTTTTATCACTAGTTTAGTTTATAAAATAAAACTACATAGAAAATGGAATTGAGGGTGCCTCATATGCTTCATCTTTTTAATATCTTTCATGAAAGTGATGGAAAGGAAAATTGTGCCCAAGTGCCAGAAGAAGAATGCATTAAAATGTTTGGCACTGAATCTTTGAATGATGAGCATGATTGCAATGTTGTTAGTACAAACTCTTTGAATATCCATCGTACTAATGATGATGAAAATGTCTCTTATAAGCATGTCAATTTTTGTGGAGTGCATAGAGTTTGCAAGTACACACCAAATAGGGAAGATAGATTTTGCAAGAGGCATAATTATATAGAAACTAAATGGTTGCAATAAAGGCTAGATGTTTGTGCTGAAAATTTAAATTTTCTTAGCCATCCTTGTAAACTTTGCAATGAGCGTGGTCACTTAAATATCCAATGAAAATTGTTTCATGATCGAACCGTGTCCAAAATTGTGATGACTGGATTTCCCTTGCGCATCATAATGAACTTCGTTTGCTTCTGGGTTATGAAGAAATGAAACGTATAACTAAGGATATTCCAGAATTTGCCCTTGAGACAGTTCTTGATTTTGATCTGCAGGAAATGTATATGTATTGTGTGGTGAATTGCATTGAAAACCCTTATATTGCCAATTACATAAAGACAAGAAAACAAATAGAAGATGAAGATAATACTAATGAAAGGGAAGAGACTTCCCAATATCCTCCTATTCTTTCTTATGATGAATCAGGTAACGAGGAGGAGCCTTCTATTCAACCAATCTCATTAATAAGGAGCTCCAAAAAGAGGATTAAACCCATACATAATGTGAAGAATAAAAAGAAAATACGGAGAAGCAAAGGTAAAAAGGTATCCCTTCCAAATGATGTTGCTCCTATTACTCATTATGATGATGATAATTGTTATACTATCAGTGCTATCCATACTATTAATGATGAGAATGACATGTTTGAGAATTTATTTGCTGAAATTAATGTTTGTCCCAAGCTTGGGGATGCTGTGTTAAATGAAGATGATATTTTTAGTCTCCCGAGTTTTGATGAGCAAATTTATTATGATGATAGCATGCCTCCTATTTATGATGATTATATTGATGAAAGTGGGTTTGGAAGAGTGTCAACTTTAGGAAGTAATGACCCCCACTATTTTGGAGGATGTTGAATCTTATTGTGATAATTATAAAAGTGGATTTGGAGAGGTCATGACTTTATTTAGTAATGATTCCACTATCTTGGAAGAGGTTTCAATTGATTATGATGAGAACAAAGTTGCTACTTATGATGATTATTGTGATGATACTTATGTTATAAAAAGTAGTGATGATTATATTTACAAAACTTGTCATGATTATTATTACCTTTTTCTGAACATTACTCTTTTAATGTGGAAACAATTTATAATATTCGAGTTTCTTATGATACTCCCACTATTCCGAATGAGAAGAATTTTGCTTATGTGGAGAGTAGTAAATTTACTATGCTTGGGGATCATGAAAATAATGCTTTATGTGATGGTTATATTGTTGAATTAATTCATGATGCTACTAAAAATATTTATGAGAGAGGAATATATGCTTTTAGGAATTGCAATAATATCAAGTTTCCTCTCTATGTGTTGAAAATCTTGAAGCTATGCTTGTTTTGCTTTCCTATGCTAGTTGATTCTTGTTCCCATAAGTTGTTTGCTCACAAAATCCCTATGCATAGGAAGTGGGTTAGACTTAAATGTGCGAGTCATATTCTTCATGATTCTCTCTTTATATTTCAATTCTTATCTTGCATGTGAGCATCATTGAAATCGTCATGCCTAGCTAAAAAGGCATTAAAAAAGCGCTTGTTGGGAGACAACCCAATATTTACCCCTACTGTTTTTGTGTGTTCACATGATTAAGCTACTATAGTAATCATGTTTTATATCTTTTCTTTCAATAAAGTGCAGACCTTTGGAAGGGCTTACGGTGATAGTTGATTTGATCTTGCTGAAAAATAGAAACATTTGCGCTCAGGTAAACAATTCTCATTTTTAACAGAAGCGCGATCAAATACTGATTATTTTTGCAGTAGATTAATGAACAAATTGCCTAGGACTTCCCAATTTCTCAGGATTTTTGGAGTTACATAAGTATTCAAGAGTTACAGATTACTACAGATTGTTCTGTTTTTGACAGATTCTGTTTTTGATGCATAGTTTGCTTGTTTTCTAGTTTCTATGGATTATATTGCTTAATTTTTTTGTAGAAATGATATGGTAGAGTACCTAAGTGGTGATTTGCTTTCTTATACTAACGGAGCTTACGAGTTTTCTATTAAGTTTTGTGTTGTGAAGTTTTCAAGTTTTGTGTAAAGATTCGATGGACTAGGAATAAAGAGTGGCAAGAGCCTAAGCTTGGGGATGCCCAAGGCACCCCAAGGTAATATTCAAGGACAACCAAGAGCCTAAGTGTAACATCCCAATTTTCAATTTGGATGTTATACATAGGTCATCATATGCATATCATATTTTATTTGCATTTTTTTGGTGGTGATCCTAGAAATCTTAAGCAACTCAAGGACCCAAGGAGAGAGTTGGAGATTTCACCAATTTTCATATTTGAATTTTCTTCAAATTTGAAAAGAGGATCAATTTGATTTTAATATTTTCCTCTCCAATTATTTCCAATAATAAAAATAAATGATAAAAGATAAAATGACTTCTTCAAAAGACAGGAACATTGGAGAAGAAAATTTTAAAATCAAATTATTATTTTATTTGTATTCTATTTGCTATTTTATTTGAATTAAAAAATATATGCATTTTTTAAAATTGCATCTTAGGCCAGAAAAATGTTCATCTTGTCCTAAATATTAGGTTTGGACGGTGAAAATTATTTCTAATATTTTTAGAATTTTTTTATATTTTATTAGGATTTTTCTTTCGGGCAAAATTTATTATTTTTTTAAAAAAAATCTTCGTCGCCCGACTGGGCCGAAGGCCCAGCCGCGCTCCGCCGTCGCCTTCGTCGCCCGTGCGGACGCCGGACTCCGGCGAGGAAGAGTCCGGGTCGGACCCACGCCTGCTGTCGCCCCTCGCGCAAGCCCCCCGGTCCTTTATAAGGCTGAGCCGCCCCGCCACCAAACCCCGTCGCCGCCGCAGTCGCTGCCGTCCGCCGCTGCTCGCGACCGCGCCGCCACCACCGATGTCGCCCCGCCCGCCGAAGCCGCCGGAGCCACGCCGGATCTTGCCATTGACCTCGTCATCGATTTTCTATGGTTAACCGGTAAAAACCGTTCGGTTTTCCTCGGTTTTTTCAGTTTAGATTAGATTTTTTATTTTATTAGGTTAAATTGTGAACATTCATCGGTCAGATTGTTTTTACGAATGATTTTCGTTCGTTAGTTCCTGTTAGGGAATGTTCGTTCGTTAGGTTTTTCTTTTTATTTTATTTTTTGGCCAGGGACCTATACGCGAATACTTTTATCCTAGATTAGTCCCTGAACTTCAAACCCTCGTTACTTTTTGCTTGTTTGTGCAAATCCAGTGAAACCAACGCCAATATCTTTGTCTTGTTCCCCTCTTTCCAGATAATCAACTTGAACATGGTTTTGAAAAATTAAAATTTGGTTTCAAGAAGATTTGAATTCGAACTTCTTTTGATCGCATTTTGAGTTTTGTAGCTCCGATTCAATTGATTCTTTTTGCAAATCGAAGCTCTTCAGTTGAACTTTCAGTTTGGATCTTTTTTCTTGATTTTTACACTTGCATCTTATGCTTGAGTGCTTATGTATGCTATTTTCTGTTAATGATAGAGTTTCCGGAGTGCGAAGCGTGCGAAGCATGCTACTACGAGTCACTAGGGTTTTCAGATCGTCAGCAAGGCAAGTAACACTTTGATCATACCCCTTATTAACCAGTTTTTATGCATTAGTTTCAATCCTCAAACATTGCATGGTTAGGACTTGAATACATGTGGGTATTGGGAAGTAGTTGATGAGGTAGAACCTATTGTCCTTTGTATCAAACCCTGGGTATTTTACTACGTTATGCTTATACTGCTATGCTATGCTCGTAGACGTGGTTTGGTTTGAGAGAATTCATGACAGATGTGAGAGTTATTGTTAACTAAGGTTTAACTTAAGGTGGCCACTTTAATACACATCTGGGTGGATTGTTTGTGGGCACCTGGGGAATCCAGTGTTGTCTAAGGAGAATCCTGGGGTATCCCTGTGATTTTTCCTATGGTTTGTCACCCAGGCTCAAAGGGATCATTATGTTATTCATGCTGGAAACTTCCGCGTGCAGCCACAAGCCATTCTGGGCTCTGGCATAGTTGAGTAAGTTGTGGGAAACCTTTCCATGATGGGCTAGCGGATGCAGGGGATTGTAGGTGTACCGGCCTATCTATCGATTAAGGTGACCTCTTCGGAAAGACTGTGTCTCGGTCATCCGTTTCTCAAACACCATGCAGTGCAAGAAATACAACG
This sequence comes from Triticum aestivum, assembly GCF_018294505.1. Classification (NCBI taxonomy): domain Eukaryota; kingdom Viridiplantae; phylum Streptophyta; class Magnoliopsida; order Poales; family Poaceae; genus Triticum; species Triticum aestivum. The sequence continues at coordinate 304,063,355 of NC_057806.1, read as the reverse complement.
GAGGAGATTGAGTCTTGTGGGGAAAAGTGTGCAAACCTGTGCAAAATGTATAAACTAATCATGTTTAGCCGTGTCCATGGTTAAGGACATCTTGAATATATGGTACTTGAATCATTATGTTGATCTCATCACTTTACTAAATTAACTTGTTGGGTTACAACTATTATTTTTGGGATTGAGTTGGAGGAACCTTCTCAAAACAATTCAACCAACTTTATAGTTAAATAAAATATATTCCTTTGTTGTAGGGAAAAACTAGCTTTCTGCAAATTATAACCATAGAGCCTCCACCAGCCATATATGCATATAGTTATAGCTGCTACTTGTTCATTTCTCTATAGTGTTATCTTGCCAGCATATTCCATGTGCTGACCTACATAGGCTGCAACGTATTATGTTGCAGAGTTTTCCGACGAAGAGTAAGGTGCGCTAGGTCGTTGTCGTGCACTTAGCTATGCCGTTGGAGTTGATGGACTCATTTACCTTTGAAGCTTCCGTTGTTATCTTATTTAGATGACCTTCAACCATATTATTGTAATAAGTACTCTCTTTGAGATATTCAATGTAATAAGTGTGTGATTGCACTCTATTATAAATCCTCGAGTACTGTGTGTGTCAGCATTACCGATTCAGGGATGACACTTATGCACAGAGATTTGACTGTTTGAGGTCGGATCTCTACACTAAGCTTGGGGATGCCCCGGAAGGCATCCCCACTTTCATCTTTGTTCATCGGTAACCTTACTTGGAGCTATATTTTTATTCACCACATGATATGTGTTTTGCTTGGAGCGTCATTTTCTTTTATTGGGATTTGCTTGCTGTTATTTAGAGTAATGTTTTTCATCTATTACTTCAATAAAAAAGTCAAGTGTAGCCTTTACCATGCTTATTTTGCAAGTTCATATGTTGTTGTTTTAGAAACAGAAAGTTTGCTGTTATGTTTTGAATATTTGTGAATAGTCAGAACATGGTAAAATCTTGAAATTTTTACACAATGAATAACAACAAATTATCTACAATGTGGTAATTTTTCAGAATTGTTGGAGTTAAAGAAGTATGATTCTTCTTGCATTCTTCACAAACTATCCTATTTAGACAGACTGTTGTTATGTTTGCATTGTTTGCATATGTTTGCTTGTTTAATGATTCAATTTGAGGATAGGACTATTAAATATGCAGAGGCATTTATTATGCAATGTAAAATTATAATTTTAGTGATTTTCTACAGTAGAGAATGATAAGGTTTTGCGTTGATTTATACTAACTTATCTCATGAGTTCTTGTTGAGCTTTGTGTGGATGAAGTTTTTAAGATTCCAGGAAACTATGATATGATAGGAATTAAGGAGACACAAAAGCTCTAGCTTGGGGATGCCCAAGGCATCCCTAATTAATATTTCAAGAAGTCTCAAGCATCTAAGCTTGGGGATGCCCCGGTAGGCATCCCACCTTTCTTCATCAACAATTATCGGTTATCCTTAGTTGAGCCTAAGTTTTTGCGTCTTCACATGATATGTGCTATCCTTGAAATGTCATTTTATTTTGTTTTGCTTGTTGTTTGAATAAAGTGCTTAAGATCTGAAATTTTATTTATGAGAAGGAGTCTTCACATAGTTGCATAATTATTCGACTACTCATTGATCTTCACTTATATCTTTCGGAGTAGTTTGTCATTTGCTCTAGTGCTTCACTTATATATTTTTAGAGCATGGCGGTAGTTTTATTTCGAAGAATTTTTTTAACTCTCATGCTTCACTTATATCATTTTGAGAGTCTCTAAACAGCATGGTAGTTTGCTTTGGCTATGAATTTAGTCCTAATATGATGGGCATCCAAGAGGGATATAATAAAAACTTTCATATAAAGTGCATTAAATACTATGAGAAGTTTGATTCTTTATGATTTTTTTGAGATATGAAGATGGTGATATTAGAGTCATGCTAGTGGTGTAGTTGTGAATTTGAGAGATGCTTGTGTTAAAGTTTGTGATTCCCGTAGCATGCACATATGGTGAACCGTTATGTGATGAAGTCAGAGCATGATTTATTTTTTGATTGTCTTCCTTATGAGTGGCGGTCAGGGATGAGCGATGGTCTTTTCCTACCAATCTATCCCCCTGGGAGCATGCGCGTAGTACTTCATTTCAATAACTAATATATTTTTGCAATGTTCTTTATGACTAACGTTGAGTCCATGGATTATACGCACTCTCACTCTTCCACCATTGCTAGCCTTTCTAGTACCGTGCAACTTTCGCTGGTACCACAAACCCACCATTTACCTTCCTCAAAACAGCCACCATACCGACCTATTATTGCATTTCCAAAGCCATTCTGAGATATATTGCCATGCAACTTTCCACCGTTTCGTTTATTATGACACGCTTCATCATTGTCATATTGCTTTGCATAATCATGTAGTTGACATCGTATTTGTGGCAAAGCCACCTTTCATAATTCTTTCATACATGTCACTCTTGAGTCATTGCACATCCCGGTACACTACCAAAGGCATTCATATAGAGTCATATTTTGTTCCAAGTATCGAGTTATAAGTAAATAAAAGTGTGATGATCATCATTATTAGAGCATTGTCCCATGTCAGGAAAGGATGATGGAGACAATGATTCCCCCACAAGTCGGGATGAGACTCCGGACGGAAAATAAAAAAAAATAAAAAAAGTGGCCATAAAAAAGAGAAAAGGCCCAAATAAAAAAATAAAAGAATGAGAGAAAAAGAGAGAACGGACAATGTTACTATCCTTTTTCCACACTTGTGCTTCAAAGTAGCACCATGATCTTCATGATAGAGAGTCTCCTCTTTTTTCACATTCATATACTAGTGGGAATTCTCATTATAGAACTTGGGTTGTATATTCCAATGATGGGCTTCCTCAAAATGCCCTAGGTCTTCGTGAGCAAGCAAGTTGGATGCACACCCACTTAGTTTATTTTGTTGAGCTTTCATACACTTATAGCTCTAGTGCATCCATTGCATGGCAATCCCTACTCACTCACATTGATATCTATTTATGGGCATCTCCATAGCCCGTTGATACTCCTAGTTGATGTGAGACTATCTTCTCCTTTTTGTCTTCTCCACAACCACCATTCTATTCCACCTATAGTACTATGTCCATGCCTCACACTCATGTATTGCGTGAAGATTGAAAAAGTTTGAGAACATCAAAAGTATGAAACAATTGCTTGGCTTGTCATCAGGGTTGTGGATGATTTAAATATTTTGTGTGATGAAGATAGAGCATAGCTAGACTACATGATTTTGTAGGAATTGCTTTCTTTGGCCATGTTATTTTGAGAAGACATGATTGCTTTGTTAGTATGCTTGAAGTATTATTATTTTTATGTCAATATTAAACTTTTGTTTTGAATCTTATGGATCTGAATATTCTTGCCATAATAGAGAAGATTACATTGATGAATATCTTAGGTAGCATTCCACATCAAAAATTCTGTTTTTATCATTTACCTACTCGAGGACGAGCAGGAATTAAGCTTGGGGATGCTGATACGTCTCCAATGTATCTATAATTTTTGATGTATTCATGACATGTTTATTATATTTTTACATGATTTGGGTATGATTTGGTTAGAACTAACCCGAACTGAAGATGTTTTCAGCAGAACTACCGTGGTGTTGTTTTTGTGCAGAAATAAAAGTTCTCGGAATGCGCTGAAAATCAACGGAGATTTTTTTTGAAAATATAAAAAATACTAGAACGAAGAGTTACCGGAGGGGAGTCCCGTGGGCCCCATGAGGGTGGAGGGCGCGCCCACCCCCCTGGGGCACGCCCATGTGCCTCGTGGACTCTCCATGGCCCCCCTGACTTGTTCTCGACGCCAACCTCCCTATAAATCCCCAAACCTCCAGAAAATAACCTAGATTGGGAGTACCACCGCCGCAAGCCTCTGTAGCCACCAAAAACCAATCAGGACCCTGTTCTGACATCATGCCAGAGGGGAGATCCATCACCAGTGGCCATCTTCATCATCCTGGCGCTCTCCATGACGAGGAGGGAGTAGTTCACCATCGGGGCTGAGGGTATGTACCAGTAGCTATGTGTTTGATCTCTCTCTCTCTCTCTCTCTCTCGTGTTCTTGATATGGCATGATCTTGATGTACCGCGAGCTTTGCTATTATATTTGGATCTTATGATGTTTCTCCCCCTCTATATCCTTGTGATGAATTGAGTTTTCCCTTTGAAGTTATCTTATCGGATTGAGTCTTTAAGGATTTGAGAACACTTGATGTCATGTGCTTATCCGTGGTGACAACGGGATATTCACGTGATCCACTTGATGTATGTTTTGGTGACCAACTTGCGAGTTCTATGAGCTTGTGAACTTATGCATAGGGGCTGGTGCACGTTTTCGCCTTGACTCTCCGGTAGAAACTTTGGGGCACTCTTTGAAGTTCTTTGTGTTGGTTGAATAGATGAATCTGAGATTGTGTGATGCATATCGTATAATCATACTTGCGGATACTTGAGGTGACATTGGAGTATCTAGGTGACATTAGGTTTTTGGTTGATTTGTGTCTTAAGGTGTTATTTTACTACGAACTCTAGGGCTGTTTGTGACACTTATAGGAATAGCCCAATGGATTGATCGGAAAGAATAACTTTGAGGTGGTTTCGTACCCTACAATAATCTCTTTGTTTGTTCTCCGCTATTAGTGACTTTGGAGTGACTCTTTGTTGCATGTTGAGGGATAGTTATATGATCCAATTATGTTATTATTGTTGACAGAACTTTCACTAGTGAAACAATGAACCCTAGGGCTTGTTTCAACGCATGGCAATACCGTTTTTGCTCACTTTTATCATTAGTTACCTTGCTGTTTTTATAATTTCAGATTACAAAAACCTATATCTACCATCCATATTGCACTTGTATCACCATCTCTTCGCCGAACTAGTGCACCCATACAATTTATCATTGTATTGGGTGTGTTGGGGACACAAGAGACTCTTTGTTATTTGGTTGCATGGTTGTTTGAGAGAGACCATCTTCATCCTACGCCTTCCATGGATTGATAAACCTTAGGTCATCCTCTTGCAAGAAATTTGCTGCTGTCCTACAAACCTCTGCACTTGGAGGCCCAACAACGTCTACAAGAAGGTTGTGTAGTAGACATCAAGTGCCCAGTGCCAGTTCCTGTTTTTTCCATGTTTTTTACATCGCAATAAATCAATATCAAATGGAGTCCAAATGGCATGGAACTTTACGATGATTTTTATGGGCCAACATGAAGCATATGGGCCCTGGTTGCACCTGGGGGTGCTCTGAGGGGGGCACAACCCACCAGGGCGTGCCAGGAGGCCCTGGCGCGCCCAGGTGGGTTGTGCCCACCTCGGATGCCCTCTGGACCACCTCTTTGCTCTATAAATACCCAAATATTTCCAAAACCCTTGGGGAGTTGACGAAATATTCATCCAGCCGCCGCAGAGTCCAAAAACACCAGATCCAATCTAGACACCATCACGGAGGGTTTCACCACTTCCATTGGTGTCTCTCTGATGATGCATTATTAGTTCTTTGTAAACCTTCGGGTCCGTAGTTAGTAGCTAGATGGCTTCATCTCTCTCTCTCTCTCTCTCTCTCTCTCTCTCTCTCTTGATTCTCAATACAATGGTCTCTTGGAAATCCATATGATGTAACTCTTTTGTGGTGTGTTTGTTGGGATCGATGAACTTTGAGTTTATGATCAGATCTATGTTTTTATATCCATGAAAGTATTTGAGTTTCTTTGATCTCTTTTATGCATGATCTCTTATAGCCTCGTATTTCTTCTCCGACATTTGGGTTTTGTCTGGCCAACTCGATCTATTTATCTTGCAATGGGAAGAGGTGCCCGGTAGTGGGTTCGATCTTACCGTGCTTGATCCCAGTGACAGAAAGGGAACCGACACGTATGTATCATTGCTACTAAGGATAAAAAGACGAGATGTATATCTATCGCCGTATAGATAAACGGATCTTGTCTACTGATACGTCTCCAACGTATCTATAATTTTTGATTGTTCCATGCTAGTATATTATCTGTTTTGGATGTTTAATGGGCTTTATTATACACTTTTATATTATTTTTGGGACTAACCTACTAACCCAAGGCCCAATGCAAATTGTTGTTATTTTGCCTATTTCAGTGTTCCGCAAAAAAGGAATATCAAACAGAATCCAAACGGAATGAAACCTTCGGGAGAGTTACTTTTGGAACAAACGTGATCCAGGGGACTTGGAGTAGATGTCAAGAAAGGAGCAAGGAGGCCACGAGGCAGGGAGGCACGCCCCCCACCCTCGTGGGCCCCTCGCAGCTCCACCGACCTACTTCTTCCTCCTATATATATCCATATACCCCAAAAACATCCAGGAGCACCACGAAACCCTATTTCCACCGCTGCAACCTTCTGTACCCAAGAGATCCCATCTTGGGGCCTTTTCCGAAGCTTCGCCAGAGGGGGAATCAATCACGGAGCTCTTCTACATCAACATCATAGCCTCTCCGATGATGTGTGAGTAGTTTACCACAGACCTTCGGGTCCATAGTTATTAGCTAGATGGCTTCTTCTCTCTCTTTGGATCTCAATACAAAGTTCTCCTCGATCTTCTTGGAGATCTATTTGATGTAATTCTTTTTGCGGTGTGTTTGTCGAGATCCGATGAATTGTGGGTTTATGATCAAGATTATCTATGAACAATATTTGATTCTTCTCTGAAATCTTTTATGTATGATTTGTTATCATTGCAAGTCTCTTCGAATTATCAGTTTGGTTTGGCCTACTAGATTGATCTTTCTTGCAATGGGAGAAGTGCTTAGCTTTGGGTTCAATCTTGCGGTGTCCTTTCCCAGTGACAACAGGGGCAGTAAGGCACGTATTATATTGTTGCCATCGAGGATAAAAAGATGGGGTTTGTATCATATTGCTTGAGTTTATCCCTCTACATCATGTCATCTTGCCTAATGCATTACTCTGTTCTTATGAACTTAATACTCTAGATGCATGCTGGATAGCGATCGATGTGTGGAGTAATAGTAGTAGATGCAGAATTGTTTTGGTATACTTGTCGTAGACGTGATGCCTATATACATGATCATGCCTAGATATTCTCATAATTATGCACTTTTCTATCAATTGCTCGACAATAATTTGTTTACCCATCGTAATACTTATGCTATCTTGAGAGAAGCCAGTAGTGAAACCTATGGCCCCCGAGTCTATTTTCCATCATATAAGTTTCCAATCTATTTTACTTTGCAATCTTTACTTTCAATCTATATCATAAAAACACCAAAAATATTTATCTTATTATCTCTATCAGATCTCACTTTTGCAAGTCGCCGTGAAGGGATTGACAACCCCTTTATCGCGTTGGTTGCAAGGTTCTTATTTTTTTGTGTAGGTGCGAGGTGACTTGCCTGTAGTCTCCTACTGGATTGATACCTTGATTCTCAAAAACTGAGGGAAATACTTACGCTACTTTGCTGCATCACCCTTTCCTCTTCAAGGGAAAACCATCGCAGTGCTCAAGAGGTAGCAATAAGGATTTCTGGCGCCGTTGCTGGGGAGATCTACGCACAAGTCAAGACATACCAAGTACCTATCACAAACTCTTATCCCTCGCATTACATTATTTGCCATTTGCCTCTCATTTTCCTCTCCCCCAATTCGCCCTTGCCGTTTTATTCGCCATCCTTTTTTGTTCGCCTCTTTTTCGCTCGCTTCTTGTGTGCCTGTGTGTTGGATTGTTTGTCACGATGGCTCAAGACAATACTAAATTGTGTGATTTTTACAATACCAACAATAATGATTTTATTAGCACTCCGATTGCTCCCCTTACCGATGCTGAATCTTGTGAAATTAATACTGCTTTGCTGAATCTTGTCATGAAAGATCTGTTTTCTGGCCTTCCTAGTGAAGATGCCGCTACCCATCTAAATAGCTTTGTTGATTTGTGTGATATGCAAAAGAAGAAAGATGTGGATAACGATATTGTTAAATTGAAGCTATTCCCGTTTTCGCTCAGAGATCATGCTAAAACTTGGTTTTCTTCTTTGCCTAAAAATAGTATTGATTCTTGGAATAAGTGCAAAGATGCTTTTATCTCTAAGTATTTTTCTCCCGCTAAGATCATCTCTCTTAGAAACGATATTATGAACTTTAAGCAACTAGATCATGAGCATGTTGCACAATCTTGGGATAGGATGAAATTAATGATTCGCAATTGCCCTACTCATGGTTTGAATTTATGGATGATCATACAAATTTTTTATGTTGGATTGAATTTTGCTTCTAGAAATCTTTTAGATTCGGCCGCGGGAGGCACTTTTATGGAAATCACTTTAGGAGAAGCTACCAAACTCCTAGATAATATTATGGTTAATTATTCTCAATGGCACATCGAAAGATCTACTGGTAAAAAGGTTCATGCTATAGAAGAAATTAATGTTTTGAGTGGAAAGATGGATGAACTTGTGAAATTGTTTGCTAATAAGAGTGTTTCTTCTGATCCTAATGATATGCCTTTGTCTACTTTGATTGATAATAATAACGAATCTATGGATGTAAATTTTTTTAGTAGGAACAATTTTGGTAACAGTGCGTATTGATGAAACTTTAATCCTAGGCCCTATCCTAGTAATTCCTACAACTATTCTTATGGAAATTATAATAAGATGCCCTCTGATTTTGAATCTAGTATTAAAGAATTTATTAGTTCGCAAAAGAGTTTCAATGCTTTGATTGAAGAAAAACTGTCCAAGATTGATGAGTTTGCTAGGAACGTGGATAGAATTTCTCTTGATGTTGATTATTTGAAATTTAGATCTATTCCAACTAAGCATGATATCAATGAGTCTCTCAAAGCCATGAGAATTTCCATTGATGAGTGCAAAGAAAGAACCGCTAGGATGCGTGCAAAAAAGGATTGCTTTATAAAAGCGTGTTCTTCTAGTTTTGATGATAATAAGGATGAAGATCTAAAAGTTATTGATGTGTCTCCTATTAAATCTTTGTTTTGCAATATGAATCTTGATAATGATGGGACTGGAGATGAGCCAACGTTAGTTAAAAGGCGTCCCAATGATTCTGAGTTTTTAGATCTTGATGCAAAGATTAATAAAAGGGGGATTGAAGAGGTCAAAACTTTACTTAGCAATGAACCCACTATTTTGGATTTCAAGGGATTTAATTATGATGATTGCTCTTTGATAGATTGTATTTCCTTGTTACAATCCGTGCTAAATTCTCTGCATGCTTATAGTCAAAATAAAGCTTTTAACAAACATATCGTTGATGCTTTAATGCAATCTTAAGAAGAAAAGCTTCATGATGAGTGGGAACCTACTATTAAAATTAAAAATAAAGATCATGAATGCCATGCTTTATGTGATTTGGGTGCTAGTGTTTCCACGATTCCAAAAACTTTGTGTGATGTGTTAGGTTTTCGTGAATTTGATGATTGTTCTTTAAATTTGCACCTCGCGGATTCCACTATTAAGAAACCTATGGGAAGGATTAATTATGTTATTATTGTTGCAAATAGGAATTATGTGCCCATAGATTTCATTGTTCTTGACATTGATTGCAATCCTACATGTCCCATTATTCTTGGTAGACCTTTCCTTAAAACGATTGGTGCAATTATTGATATGAAAGAAGGGAATATTAGATTCCAATTTCCGTTAAGGAAAGGCATGGAATACTTTCCTAGAAATAAAATTAAATTACCTTATGAATCTATTATGAGAGCCACTTATGGATTGCATACCAAAGATGATAATACCTAGATCTATTCTTGCTTTTATGCCTAGCTAGGGGCGTTAAACGATAGCGCTTGTTGGGAGGCAACCCAATTTTATTTTTGTTTCTTGATTTTTGGTTCTGTTTAGTAATAAATAATTCATCTATATTATTTTTAGATGTATTTTTATGCTTTTAATTAGTGTTTGTGCCAAGTAGAACCTTTGGGAAGACTTGGGGGGAGTTTTGCGATCTTGCTGTAAAAAACAGAAAATTTAGTGCTCGCAAGATTTGCTGCCATTTTTTTACTGGAGAGTGCGATTAGGTTGATTCTTTTTGAAGATGATTAAAAGACAAATTCCTCACGTCCACCAATTTATTTAAGAATTTTTGGGGTTACAGAAGTATTATAAACCTACAGATTACTATGGACTGTTCTGTTTTTGCCAGATTCTGTTTTTCGTGTGTTGTTTGCTTATTTTGATGAATCTATGGCTAGTATCGGAGGGTTTGAACCATAAAGAAATTGGAATACAGTAGGTTTAACACCAATATAAATAAAGAATGAGTTCATTACAGTACCTTAAGTGGTGGTTTGTTTTCTTATACTAACGGAGCTCATGAGATTTTCTGTTGAGTTTTGTTTTGTGAAGTTTTCAAGTTTTGGGTAAAGATTTGATGGATTATGGAATAAGGAGTGGAAAGAGCCTAAGCTTGGGGATTCCCATGGCACCCCAAGGTAAAATTCAAGGACAACCAAAAGCCTAAGCTTGGGGATGCCCCGGAGAGCATCCCCTCTTTCGTCTTTGTCCATCGGTAACTTTACTTGAGGCTATATTTTTATTCACCACATGATATGTGTTTCACTTCGAGCATCTTGTATGATTTGAGTCTTTGATTTTTAGTTTAACACAATCATCCTTGCTTTACACACCTTTTGGGAGTGACACACATGAATCAGAATTTATTAGAATACTCTATGTGCTTCACTTATATCTTTTGAGCTAGATAATTTTGCTCGGGTGCTTCACTTATATCTTTTAGAGCACAGTGGTGGTTTTATTTTATAGAAATTATTAATATCTCATGCTTAACTTATATTATTTTGAGAGTCCTTTAAAACAACATGGTAATTTGCTTTGGCTATAAAATTGGTCCTAATATGATAGGCATCCAAGATTGGTATAATAAAAACTTTCATAAAAAGGTGCATTGAATACTATGAGAAGTTTGATACTTGAGAATTGTTTTGAGATATAAAGATGGTGATATTAGAGTTGTGCTAGTTGAGTAATTATGGAATTGATAAATACTTGTGTTGAAGATTGCAAGTCCCGTAGCATGAACGTATGGTAACCGTTGTGTAACAAATTTGAAACATGAGGTGTTCTTTGATTGTCTTCCTTATGAGTGGCGGTCGGGGACGAGTGATGGTCTTTTCCTACCAATCTATCCCCCTAGGAGCATGCGCGTAATGCTTGGTTTTTTATGACTCGTATATTTTTGCAATAAGTATGTGAGTTCTTTATGACTAATGTTGAGTCCATGGATTATACGCACTCTCACCTTTCCATCATTGCTATCCTCTTCGGTACCGTGCATTGCACTTTCTCACCTTGAGAGTTGGTGCAAACTTCGCCGGTGCATCCAAACCCCGTGATATGATATGCTCTATCATACATAAACCTCCTTATATCTTCCTCAAAACAGCCACCATACCTACCTATTATGGCATTTCCATAGCCATTCCGAGATATATTGCCATGCAACTTTCCACCGTTTCATTTATGACACGCTTCATCATTGTCATATTGCCTTGCATGATCATGTAGTCAACATCGCATTTGTGGCAAAAGGCACCATGCATAATTTATCATACATGTCACTCTTGATTCATTGCCCTTCCAAGTACACCGCCGGAGGCATTCATATAGAGTCATATTTTGTTCTAGTATCGAGTTGTAGTCATTGAGTTGTAAATAAATAGAAGTGTGATGATCATCATTAATAGAGCTTTGTCCCAAATGAAAAAAGGGGGAAGGCCAAATAAAAAAATAAAGGCCCCAAAAAAAGATAGATAAAAAGGGACAATGCTACTATCCTTTTTTCCACACGTGTGCTTCAAAGTAGCAACATGATCTTTATGATAGAGAGTCTCTTGTTTTGTCACTTTCATATACTAGTGGGAATTTTTCATTATAGAACTTGGCTTGTATAGTCCAACAATGGGCTTCCTCAAATGCCCTAGGTCTTCGTGAGCAAGCAAGTTGGATGCACACCCACTTAGTTTCTTTTGTTGAGCTTTCATACATTTATAGCTCTAGTGCGTCCGTTGCATGGCAATCCCTACTCCTTGCATTGGCATCAATTGATGGGAATCTCCCTAGCCCGTTTATTAGCCGCGTCGATGTGAGACTTTCTCCTTTTTTGTCTTGTCCACATAACCCCATCATTATATTCTATTCCACCCATGGTGCTATATCCATGGCTCATGCTCATGTATTGCGTGAAAATTGAAAAAAGTTTGAGATTACTAAAGTATGAAACAATTGCTTGGCTTGTCATCGGGGTTGTGCATGATGAGAGCATTCGTGTGTGACGAAAATGGAGCATGACCAAACTATATGATTTTGCAGGGATGAACTTTGTTTGGCCATGTTATTTTGAGAAGACATGATTGCTTAGTTAGTATGCTTGAAGTATTATTATTTTATGGCAGTATTAAAGTTTTTTCTTGAATCTCTTGGATCCGAATATTCATGCCACAATAAAGAAAATTACATTGAGAATTATGCTAGGTAGTATTCCACATCAAAAATTCTGTTTTTATCATTTACCTACTCGAGGACGAGCAGGAATTAAGCTTGGGGATGCTTGATACGTCTCCAACGTATCTATAATTTTTGATTGTTCCATGCTATTATATTATCTGTTTTGGATGTTTAATGGGCTTTATTATACACTTTTATATTATTTTTGGGACTAACCTACTAACCCAAGGCCCAGTGCAAATTGCTGTTTTTTTGCCTATTTCACTGTTTCGCAGAAACGGAATATCAAACGGAATGAAACCTTCGGGAGAGTTATTTTTGGAACAAACATGATCCAAGGGACTTGGAGTAGACGTCAAGAAAGGAGCAAGGAGGCCACGAGACAGGGAGGCGCGCCTGCCCCCCTGGGCGCGCCCCCACCCTCGTGGGCCCCTCGCAGCTCCACCGACCTACTTCTTTCTCCTATATATATATCCATATACCCCAAAAGCATCCACGGGCACCACGAAACCCTATTTCCACCGCCGCAACCTTCTGTACCCAAGAGATCCCATTTTGGGGCCTTTTCCGGAGCTCCGCCAGAGGGGGAATCAATCACGGAGGGCTTCTACATCAATACCATAGCCTCTCCGATGATGTGTGAGTAGTTTACCACAGACCTTGAGGTCCATAGTTATTAGCTAGATGGCTTCTTCTCTCTCTTTGGATCTCAATACAAAGTTCTCCTCGATCTTCTTGGAGATCTATTTGATGTTATTCTTTTTGCGGTGTGTTTGTCGAGATCCGATGAATTGTGTGTTTATGATCAAGATTATCTATGAACAATATTTGATTCTTTTCTGAAATCTTTTATGTATGATTTGTTATCTTTGCAAGTCTCTTTTAATTATCAGTTTGGTTTGGCCTACTAGATTGATATTTCTTGCAATGGGAGAAGTGCTTAGCTTTGGGTTCAATCTTGCGGTGTCCTTTCCCAGTGACGGTAGGGGCAGCAAGGCACGTATTGTATTGTTGCCATCGAGGATACAAAGATGGGGTTTATGTCATATTGCTTGAGTTTATCCCTCTACATCATGTCATCTTGCCTAATGCGTTACTCTGTTCTTATGAACTTAATACTCTAGATGCATGCTGGATAGCGGTCGATGTGTGGAGTAATAGTAGTAGATGCAGAATTGTTTCAGTCTACTTGTTGCGGACGTGATGCCTATATACATGATCATGCCTAGATATTCTCATAATTATGCACTTTTCTATCAATTGCTCGACATTAATTTGTTTACCCACCGTAATACTTATGCTATCTTGAGAGAAGCCACTAGTGAAACCTACGGCCCCCGGGTCTATTTTCCAACATATAAGTTTCCAATCTATTTTACTTTGCAATCTTTACTTTCAATCTATATCATAAAAATACCAAAAATATTTCTCTTATTATCTCTATTAGATCTCACCTTTGCAAGTGGTCGTGAAGGGATTGACAACCCCTTTATCACGTTGGTTGCAAGGTTCTTATTTGTTTGTGTAGGAGCGAGGTGACTTGCGTGTAGTCTCCTACTGGATTGATACCTTGGTTCTCAAAAACTAAGGGAAATACTTACGCTACTTTGCTGCATCACCCTTTCCTCTTCGAGGGAAAACCAACACAGTGCTCAAGAGGTAGCATCTACATCATGTCATCATTCTTATTGCATTACTCCATTTTTTTTCCATGAACTTAATACACTAGATGCATGCTGGATAGCGGTGGATGAGTGGAGTAATAGTAGTAGATGCAGGCAGGAGTCGGTCTACTAATCTTGGACGTGATACCTATGTAATGATCATTGCCTGGATATCGTCATAATTATTTGAAGTTCTATCAATTGCCCAATAGTAATTTGTTCACCCACCATTTGCTATTTTTCTTGAGAGAAGCCACTAGTGAAACCTACGGCCCCCGGGTCTTATTTCTCATATATTTGCCTTTGCGATCTACTTTTTCCTTGCTTTTATTTTTAGATCTATTAAACCAAAAATCCAAAAATATTTTGCTGCACTTTATTTTATTTGCGATCTATTTATCCAATCTATTACAACCTTTTTACCGACATGCACCAATTTCTGGCGCTGTTACCCGAAAGGGATTGACAACCCCTTTAACACGTCGGGTTGTGAGGTGTTGTTATTTGTGTGCAGATGTTGTTTACGTTGTTTTTCTTGGTTCTCCTACTGGTTCAATACCTTGGTTTCATAACTGAGGGAAATACTCTACCATCGATGTGCTACATCATCCCTCCCTCTTCGGGGAAATACCGACGTAGTTCCAGTTGCCATCACGGCTCCTAGATCACATAAAGCAGTTTTAACATAGTTTCTTTTATTGGAGCATGGTATAGTTGGCATTCCTGGGTCTCCTAGTTTCTTTGGTAGTCCACCCTTAAATGTATAATTAGCAAGCATGGTCGAAATTTTAGCTTCGGGTATCTTTCTTTTATTTGTAACAATATCTTTCATATACTTAGCATAAGGAGACATTTTCAAAATATCAGTCAAACGCAAGCGCAAAAAGACAGGTCTAAGCATTTCAACAAAGTGCTCAAATTCTTCATCACCCTTATTCTTTGAAGCTTTAGGAGGAAAGGGCATGGGTTTCTGAACCCATGGTTCTCTTTCTTTACCATGTTTCCTAGCAATGAAGTCTCTCTTATCATATCTTTTATTCTTAGGTTGTGGGTTATCAAGATCAACAGCAGGTTCTATCTCCACATCATTATCATTATTAGGTTGAGCATCTGCATGAACATCATCATTATCATTGTTACTAGGTTCATGTTCATCACCAGATTGTGTTTCGGCATGAGAAATAGAAATATCATTTGGGTTTTCAGGTGTGTCTACAGTAGGTTCACTATAAGCTTGTAAAGTCCTATCGTCTTTCTTTTTGTTTTTAGATGGACTAAGTGCATCAATATTAATTCTCTTAGAGTCTTGTTCAATTATTTTAGGATGGCCTTCAGGATAGAAAGGTTCCTGAGTCATTTTACCACCCCTAGTGATAACTCTAACAGCATGATCATTATTTTTATTGTTCATTTCATTTAGCAAATCATTTTGCGCCTTGAGAACTTGTTCTACTTGAGTTTTTATCATGGAAACATGTTTACTCACAACCTTGAGGTCATTAACAGTTCTAAACATATAGTCAGTCAAGCGTTCAATCATATAAGCATTTCGTTTCAATTGTCTACTAACATATGCATTGAAGTTTCCTTGGTTAACAATAAAGTTATCAAATTCATCCAAGCATTGACTAGCAGACTTAGTATAAGGAATATCACCTTCATCAAATCTATAGAAATAATTTACCTCTACTACCTGTGTTGGGATATCGAGACCATGTATTTCTTCAATAGGTGGTAGATGCTTAACATCTTCAGCTTTAATACCTTTTTCTTTCATAGATTTATTTGCCTCTTGCATATCTTCAGGACTGAGAAATAGAATACCCCTTTTCTTCAAAGTTGGCTTTGGTTGTGGTTCAGGAAGAGTCCAATCATTACCATTACTCAATATATTATTCAATAGTTCTTCATCTTGTTCAACAGTTTGTTCCCTGAAAATACAACCAACACAACTATCTAGGTAGTCCGTAGAAGCATCAGTTAGTCCATTATAAAAGATATCAAGTATTTCATTTTTCTTGAGAGGATGATCAGGCAAAGCATTAAGTAATTGGAGAATCCTCCCCCAAGCTTGTGGGAGACTCCCTTCTTCAATTTGCACAAAGTTAAATATTTCCTGTAAAGCAGTTTGTTTCTTATGAGCAAGAAAATATTTTTCAGAGAAGTAATATATGTATCATGTCCTGGGGACTATGCACACAACCAGGAGCAAGAGAATTAAACCATATCTTAGCATCACCCTTTAATGAGAAAGGGAACAACTTAAGAATATAGTAGTAGCGAATTTTTTCCTCATGAGCAAATAGGGTAGCTATATCATTCAGTTTAGTAAGATGTCCCACAACTGTTTCAGATTCATAACCATGGGAAGGATCAGATTCAACCAAAGTAATTAACTTAGGATTGACAGAGAATTCCTAATCCTTATCAGTAATAAAGACAGGTGAAGTAGCAAAACTTAGGATCATATTTCATTCTAGCATTCAAAGATTTTTGTTTCAACTTGACAAGCAATTTCTTAAGATCCTCTCTATCCTTACAAGCAAGAAAATCGCTAGCTACCTCTCCATCCATAACATAACCCTCAAGTATATCAGGAAATTCATATCTAAGAGTGCTAGGTCTAATAGGTGTTTCAAAGTGTTCAATTTCAAAGACTTCATCAGTTTCAGCATTCTCAATATCTTTAGCTCTAGCAAGTTGTTCATCAAGAAATTCACCCAGTGGCACAGTCTTATCAAGCAAAGTACTAGCATAATCATAAGCATCATTCATAGCAGAGGTAGCATCATCAATTACTTGTGACATATCAGAATTAATAGCAGGTGTAGGTGTCACAAGCGTACTCAAAACAGAAGGTGAATCAAGTACAGAGCTAGATGGCACTTCCTTACCCCCCTCGTCCTAGAGGGAACGATCTTGGTTCTGGTATCTTTCAGATTCTTCATAGTGATCAATAGATATAAATCCTGAGTGACTCAGCAAATAGAGCTATGCTCCCCGGCAACGGCACCAGAAAAAGGTCTTGATAACCCACAAGTATAGGGGGTCGCAACAGTTTTCAAGGGTAGAGTATTCAACCCAAATTTATTGATTAAACAAGGGGAGCCAAAGAATATTCGCGAGTATTAGCGGTTGAGTTGTCAATTCAACCACACCTGAAAGACTTAATATCTGCAACAAAGTATTTTGTAGCAAAGTAGTATGGAAGTAATGGTAACAGTGGCAATAGTAATAGTAACAATTTTGTAGTGATTGTAACAACAACAACATGGCAAAATTAACTTAGCAAAGATCAATATGTGAAAAGCTCATAGGCATTGGATCAGCGATGGATAATTGTGTTGGATAATATTCATCATGTAGCAGTCATAACCTAGGGTGACACAGAACTACACTGGTACAACAAGGTGCTATACAAACCATTTTAACCCCTTTCCATGATGACGTTTTGAACCGTCGCCAAGTGAGTGACTCGATACGGGGTCCTTCCCACACGACCCAGAAACTGTTGGGGATAGGGAGCCTTGATGCATACAGTTGTCCCTACTCGTTTGTGCTCGCATCGCCATTGCAGTCGATATTCTGTGGTGCTACGTTTACGATGCGTGGCCCATCACAAATGGTTCACGATTATAGAATGTGTATGATAAGCAGACAACCACACACATTCACTTTTTCCGAGCTGTGTGCAATAAGTAATTAAGAAGATTAGCTAATCGTCGTAAAAGGGTTGGATAGGATTACAGAACGTCAGACCGTCGTAGCATCGTCGTACATGATAACTATAGCACACACTATTCTGTGGTGCAACGTTCATGATGCGTAACACATCAGAAATAGTTCATGGTTGCAAATCATGTACGATAAGGCAACTATCACAAACGTTTAGTTTGCCCGCACTATTTGTGATATTATCTGGCATCACACATGGTTTGCAAACAAAAATTGTGTGCATGCTCGCACATGTTTCCTCTCTATGAACCGTATCGGATTATGATTTATATCACAAACGTTTGTGTTTTACCGACCGTGTGTGCCGTAACGACCTGCGAAGCATAATTTCACCGTAATTTAATTGCTGCTATTACAAATTGTACCAGATTGAATTTGAAAGTATGATATAGCTTTATTCATATCCATCAGGTTCAAACAACCAATGTATTATTCGATTCACAGGTACATTTGTTCAATAATTACATAAGCACCAACTAAAGGATGATGAACCATAGTTTTATACTTGTACTATTAAAGATGGGGAATAAAGAGGCGAAATACATTCTAGTTGTTGAACAAGGTGAAGCGGAAGGCCCATATTGTGCCCTCCTGCATGCAGAAGGCACACACGACTCTAGTCCAACCCCTTGTGATGGTCGACCGCCCATCCTTCACTGTCTTCATGAACACATCTAGATAATCATCGTGTTCTACTAGAAATACTTTAACCTTTGCATGCCCACCAATCATGTAGTTTGAGAGGTGACCTTGAGTAAACTGCTTTAGGAACCACTACGAAGGAAAAAAGATTCAGACAGTTTCATCTAACACAACTCATTATGGGCAGTAAAAAGAAGGTTGCAGGGTTCTTACTTACCATACTGCAGTTTGTTGTTGTCTTGGATAAAGTGTAAACAAATAGTTTAATTGCCATCTTTTGACCCATTTTACTAACAATCTTTATCAGCTTCCTCACTTGATGCTGGTTCATCAATATCTCATTGCCCCATACGCAGAAAGGGTCGAAGCATGGATCTTTACCAATGACATATGTACCTAAAAGCACCAAGTTAATATTAGAAGCTAAACAACTATTGCACAATGATGTAGTACAACATCCCATCTCCCTCGGTCACATATTAGATGAATTAACATCTTATATTATGGGACACAGGGAGTTTATTGCATTCTTATAAATTATTGGATGATTAACTACTGTTGTATCCATGTGTTAGACTTAGTTTGAGGTAGTTTGGGCTCAAAAAGTCGTAAAGTATATCCAAACATGAGGGCTAGTTTGAGCTAGTTGCATCTAACCCACCCAAAAAAACTATCCCACCCAAGAGGTACAATTGGAGCTAGTTCTCCTAGTGCATTTATTGTCAATCTAACCCTGTCATCCAAACACCTCTTTGGCTAGAGTTAGTTCAGGGAGTCATCAGCTAGAAACTAACTCTAACATCTAGCTAAGTTAGAGTATCCAAACAGGGCGGTGTCATTGTTGTTGTTGCTACTGCTCTTCTACGTATATCTAGACATCATCAGAACATTAAGGTAACACTCTTCCTTGTTGCTATGTAGCCTAGGATTGCATATTTAGACATTTAGTATAGTGCATGTTGCTATGTAGCCTCAGATATATTACATGTGGCCCTAGTTAACATAATGATAAATGGGTTACAGATATATTCAGTTAAAAGTCTGATTCATCGATTTGTCCCTTATCAGCCCCTAGCCTATATGGTACCAGCTACCGATATCCTGAATAGTGAGTATATATAAGCCATGGGATGAAACTAACCTTGATGAAAAACAACATTCGTTCCCAAAATTGTCCTGTGTAAGTACATCGAGAGGCATGTTAAGCACAATAGGTTAAACATCAACCAAATATATCCATGGCAGACAAAATAATCTCCAAAAGATAGCTTCAGTGTGCAGGTTTAAGCACGCTAGTAAAGCAAAACAAGTGGAAAAGTGTGTTAACTGCAACAGGCCTAACATTTAACAACAAGAACATAGTCAATTCAAACTGGTATTGTGTCGGTCTAAGTACACTGGTTATTGTTAAATAAAAATGGAAAGGCATGTTAACAACAAAATGCAGCAACCAAATATAGTCATTCATAGTGGTATTGTTGAAACTGGTATTGATGAAATTGAACTGCATAGTTCATACTTGCACATATAGAACATCACGTTGTGAATAACTGGAATAAACAAGGCATACTACGAATAACCAAAGATAGCATTTGAAACTGGACATGCGCTAACTACAAACAACCAAACAACCAAAAAACATTAAAAGAGGCATATGCTAGCTATAACAGGCTTAACAACAAGCAAATATATGCATTCCTATCGGTATGTTTAAAACTGGTATTGATAAAAATGTACTACACAGTAAATAGTTGCACATATAGAGCATCACATTGTGAACAATTGAAATAAACAAGGCATGCTGCAAACAACCAAATATAGCAACTAAAATTGGACATATTCTCACTACACTACAAAAGGGACTCGACAAAACAAATCATGGGTTCCCCCTGTGAAGAGGCATGACAAAACAAATCATGGGTTTCCTCACTTGTCACAGATGGGCTCATTCCCATGGGAAGAGCACGAACCCTAGGTGTGCTCCGTGTTGTCGTAGATGGGCTCCTTCCCATTGGAAGAGAATGGCTGTAGGGTGCCCTCCCTAATGTCGCAGACAGGCTCTTTCCCCTTGGAAGAGAAGATGGGCTCTTCCCCTTGGAAGAGCCGGAGAGGGTGCCCTCCTCGTGGTCGCCGTCGATGAGGTCTGACTTGGAAGTTGTGGATCCCAAGCCAGCGTCGCATGGGTGTCCTTCAAAAATGACAAAAGGGGCTCGATGGCGATGTAGGATGGCAAATTCTTGACAGGGAGCCAGAGGAGATCAGCGGCGGGGCCATGGATGAGATCGACGGCGGTTGAACCCGAGGGGTTGGGGGTGGGCCACTTAACTTGTGACATAGCCCGCGTCAGGCCATCGCCGTCGACGACCTCGATGTCATAGCCGGTTTCTGTGACATACCCACATACTCTAGCCCACTGATTGAGTGCCTTCGGCTAGTAATGGTCGTCAGCTTCCTCGGCGGCCACCTCGGCGATGTCGGGCGAAGAGGCCGCGATACACCTCTTTTGGGTCAGTCGCTCCTCGAGCTCCATAGGCTGCGACACTCTGGAGTGGGGGATGGGGATCTGTGGGAAAGGGGGCATTTGGCATGCGTCATCTAAGAAACTCAGGGCGGCCTGGGTATGAAGATCAGTGGGTAATCTCCACGGGCAAACGGCAAATGTTGACAATGGAGGCCTTGCGGTGGCGGCGGGGCGACCTTGCTAGCGTTTCGAGCGAGGGAGGGGTTGTGGGGTGTGTGTGTGTGTGCGCGCACGTGCGCGCCCAATGAGGTTTTAGGAGGGTGTGGAGGGGGTGTTTGAGGAAATGACGCGGCTACTAAAATTTTTAATAGACAAAGTCAAACGTGGTAGTAAAATGTCGAGGCTATTGAAAATTTGGATGATGGTGCATCCCACACGGTCCGGAAATAACAACCTTGTGTTATGAAACAGAAAAACTCTCGAGCCGGGAAGATATTTTCGAGGGATGCAAGCGGGAGCGGGAACAAAAAACATCACACACGGTCGAAACATAGTAACCGTGTGTTATCAAACGAAAAAAACCGGCGTGGAGCCTTGTGGAGCCCAATGTACTGTGCTGATGTGCGTGACAGGGGCACCGGCGTGGCACATGGTTAGTGTGAGTAAACCGTGTCTGTTGCGGCATCCGACTTGTCTAATGTTCATAAATTTGGCGAAAATGATGCGGGAAAGGGTCAGAACATGAACACACTTGCATGCGGACCAAATATATGTATGAAAAGGTGGTTTGATGTTTAAATACCAAATGCAACTTCGATGTGGCACCTATCTCGCAAAGCACACGGTATTGCTTCCCCCCTCATGTCGGCAGGAGGGGAATCCTAAGCTATGAACGCATGCCCGCCCCCACGGAGGTTCACCTAGCAAAGTGTGAGGTAGCAGTCCCGCCCCCATCACACACACACACACACACACACACACATGCACACACACGTGCGCACACACACACATGCGTGCGCTCGCGCGCATGCACACACACAATCAGCGGGAGAGGGCATGTCAGCAAGATGTATCATAAAATGGACCAAGAATAATCCACCTTGGTCGTACAACCTCTCTCTTGTTGTTGGTCAAAGTGATGGCTGTCCATGCAACCCTAGAGATGAGCTAGCTCACCAATAATCACGCAAGTAGCTAGTCCCTGAAGACAACCACTTCCTGTGTGTGGCCCAAACATATGTATGGAGGTGTTGATTTTTGAATACACAATGGAACAACTTCGTTGTGGCACCGTGCTTTGGAACCAAAAATCCCCACACGGAGCGAGGGTTTAGTTGACAATGCATATGTATGTCACACCACACTTCGAGCCGATGACAGGGATTCATGCATGCATGCATAGTATGCGATCAAACTTAATTAGGTCTGAATCTCACCATGAGCTACTATGATAACACGAACCAAAGGAATAATCCGCCATGGTAACCTATCTTGTTGTCGGTTAAAGTGATCACAGATATCCACGCGTGCCCACTAATATATAGGCTTGTTGCCGATAACCATGCGAGGGAGTGTACCATTCGAAGACAAACACTACATGCATATGTATGTATGGAGGTGATGCGTGCATGCATGTTTGAATACCATTCACAACATTGATGTGGCACATGCATCAAAAATCGTATATTCCCCACACAGAGCGAGATTGGTTCATGACATATTGTGGTACTGGCCACTTTGATTCAAACTGTATCATGTCATCCCAGAACATGATCTATATACCATAATACAAACAAAAATAATAATCCCCTCCGGGTGGGGGAAATCGAAGCCATCGTCATCACCAACGATCCTCTCATCGGGAGGGGGTCAATCTCCATCAACATCTTCATCAGCACCATCACCTCTCAAACCCTAGTTCATCTTTGTGTATTCGATCTTGGTCCCAAAACCTCAGATTCGTACCTGTGGGTTGCTAGTAGTGTTGATTACTCCTTGTAGTTGATGCTAGTTGGTTTATCCGGTGGAAGATTATATTTTCAAATCCTTAATGACAATTAATACTCCTCTGATCTTGATCATAAATATGTTTTGTGATTATTTACATTTGTTCCTAAGGACATGGGAGAAGTCTTGTTATAAGTAATCATGTGAATTTGGTATTCGTTCGATATTTTGATGAGATGTATGTTGTCTCTCCTCTAGTGGTGTTATGTGAATGTCGACTACATGACACTTCACCATTATTTGGGCCTAGGGGAAGGCATTGGGAAGTAATAAGTAGATGACGGGTTTCTAGAGTGACAGAAGCTTAAACCCTAGTTTATGTGTTGCTTCATAAGGGGTTGTTTTGGATCCATATGTTTCATGCTATGGTTAGGTTTACCTTAAATCTTCTTTCGTAGTTGCGGATGCTTGCGAGAGGGGTTAATCATAAGTGGGAGGCTTGTCCAAGGAAGGGCAACACCCAAGCACCGGTCCACCCACATATCAAATTATCAAAGTAACGAACATGAATCGTATGAGCATGATGAAAACTAGCTTGACAACAATTCCCATGTGTCCTCGGGAGCGCTTTGCTCTATATAAGAGTTCGTCCAGGCTTGTCCTTTGCTACAAAAAGGATTGGGCCACCTTGCTGCACCTTAGTTACTTTATTTACTTTTTACCCGTTATGAATTATCTTATCACAAAACTATTTGTTACCGATAATTTCAGTGCTTGCAGAGAATACCTTGCTGAAAACCACTTGTCATTTCCTTCTACTCCTTGTTGGGTTCGACACTCTTACTTATCGAAAGGACTAATATAGATCCCCTATACTTGTGGATCATCAAGAATCTTTTCTGGCGTCGTTTCCCGGGAGTGAAGCGTCTTTGGTAAGGAAACATTTATATAGTGTGCTGAAATTTACTGTCACTTGTTACTATGGAAAATAATCCTTTGAGGGGTTTGTTCGGGGTATCTTCACCTTGACCGGAACCACAATTAATTGCCCCTCAATCCACTGCACCTACTGAAAATATTTATTATGAGATTCCTTCGGGTATGATAGAGAAACTGGTAGCTAATCCTTATGCAGGAGATGGAACATTACATCCCGATATGCACCTAATCTATGTGGATGAAGTTTGTGGATTATTTAAGCTTGCAGGTATGCCCGGGGATGTTGTCAAGAAGAAGGTCTTCCATTTATCTTTGAAGGGAAAGGCATTGGCATGATATTGGATGATATTGGATGATATTGGATCATGGAACTACAATCGATTGAAATTGGAATTTCATCAGAAGTTTTATCCTATGCATCTGGTTCATCATGATCGGAATTATATATATAATTTTTGGCCTCGTGGAGGAGAAAGTATCGCTCAAGCTAGGGGAGGCTTAATTCAGTGTTATATTCATTCCCCAATCATGAGCTCTCAAGAGAAATTATTATTCAAAAAAATTATGCTCGGCTTTCTCATAATGACCGATCCATGCTCGATACTTCTTGTACTGGTTCCTACATGAAGAAGGATATTGAATCCAAATGGGATTGATTGGAAAGAATTAAACGTAGCTCTATAGATTGGGATCTCGATTAAGGTAAGGAGTCAGGTATAAACCTTAAGTTTGATCGTGTTAAATCTTTTATGGATACCGATGCTTTTCATGATTTTAGCATTATATGGACTTGACTCTGAGATAGTAGCTTCTGTTTGTGAATCTTTTGCTACTCATGTTGATCTCCCTAAGGAGAAGTGGTTTAAATATAATCCTCCCATTGAAGTGAAAGTAGTAGAACCCATTAAAGTTGAAGAAGAAACTATTACTTATAATGTTGATCCTATTGTTCCTACTGCTTATATTGAGAAACCACCATTTCCTGCTAGAATAAAGGATCATGATAAAGCTTCAACTGCAGTAAAAAAAGTAATATTAGACCACCCAAACCCTATGAACAAATTAAAGTTGAACCTAGTATTGCTATAGTTAAAGATCTCTTGGTCGATAATATTGATGGGCATGCTATTTATTTCTGTGATGAAGCCGCTAGAATTGCCAACCCCGATATGGAAGGTAAACATAGACCTGTTGTTGGCATGCCTGTTGTTTCTGTTAAATAGGAGATCATTGTTATCATGGCCTATGTGATGTGGGTGCTAGTGTGAGTGCAATTCCGTATATCTTATATAAAGAAATTATGAATGATATTGCACCTGCTGAGATAGAAGATATTGATGTTACTATTAAGCTTGCTAATAGAGATACTATATCACCAATTGGGATTGTTAGAGATGTTGAAGTCCTATGTGGGAAAATTAAATATCCTACTGATTTTCTTGTTCTTGGTTCCCCACAAGATAATTTTTGTCCCATTATAATTGGTAGACCTTTCTTGAATATTGTTAATGCTAAGATAGACTGCGAGAAAGATATTGTTATTGTTGGTTTAGGGGATATGTTTCATGATTTTAATTTCTCTAAAGTTCATAGACAACCCCATGATAAAGAGTTGCCTAGTAAGGATGAAATTATTGGTCTTGCTTCCATTGCCCTGCCTCCTAATGATCCTTTAGAACAATATTTGTTAGACCATGAAAATGATATGTATATGAATGAAAGAAGGGAAATACATGAAGTATTCTTTAATCAATGACCTATTTTGAAACAAAATTTGCCTATTGAAATCCTTGGAGATCCTCCTCCACCCAAGGGTGATCCCGTGTTTGAGCTTAAAAAATTACCTGATACTCTGAAATATGCTTATCTTGGTGAAAAGAAGATATATCGTGTTATTATTAGTGCTAACCTTTTAGAGCATGAAGAAAAGAGATTATTGAAAACTCTGAAGAAGCACCGTGCCGCTATTGGATATACTCTTGATGATCTTAAGGGCATTAGTCCCACTCAATGTCAGCACAAAATAAAATTGGATAAAGATGCTAAACCAGTTGTTGATCATCAACGATGGTTAAATCCTAAGATGAAAGAAGTGGTAAGAAATGAAATACTAAAGCTTCTGGAGGCAGGTATAGTTTATCCTATTGCTGATAGTCAATGGTTAAGTCATGTTCATTGTCTCCCTAAGAAGGGAGGTATTACTGTTGTTCCTAATGATAAGAATGAATTGATTCCACAAAGAATTGTTACACGTTATAGAATGGCAATTGATTTTCGCAAATTAAATAAAGCTGCTACAAAAGATCATTACCCTCTACCTTTTATTGATCAAATGCTAGAAAGACTGTCCAAACATACTCATTTTTGCTTTCTAGATGGTTATTCTGGTTTCTCTCAAATACCTGTGTCAAAAGATGATCAAGAGAAAAACCACTTTTACTTGCCCTTTCGGTACCTTTGCTTATAGACGTATGCCTTTTGGTTTATGCAATGCACCTACTGCCTTTCAAAGATGTATGACTACTATATTCTCTGATTTTTGTGAAAAGATTGTTTGGGTTTTCATGGAAGATTTCTCCGTTTACGGAACTTCTTTTGATGATTGCTTAAGCAACCTTGATCGAGTTTTGCAGAGATGTGAAGAAACTAATATTGTCTTGAATTGGGAGAAGTGCCACTTTATGGTTAATGAAGGTATTGTCTTGGGTCATAAAATTTCTGAAAGAGGTATTGAAGTTGATAAAGCTAAAGTAGACTCTATTGAAAAGATGACGTGTCCTGAAGATATCAAAGGTATAAGAAGTTTCCTTGGTCATGCTGGTTTCTATCGGAGGTTTATTAAAGACTTCTCTAAAATTTCTAGGCCTCTCACTAATCTCTTGCAAAAAGATGTTCCTTTTGTTTTTGATGATAATTGTGTAGAAGCATTTGAAATACTTAAGAAAGCCTTGATTTCTACACCTATTGTTCATCCACCTGATTGGAATTTACCCTTTGAAATTATGTGTGATGCTAGTGATTATGTTGTTGGTGTTGTTCTAGGATAAAGAGTTGAAAAGAAATTAAATGTTATCCAGTATGTTAGTAAAACTCTAGACAGTGCCCAGTTGCTACCACTGAAAAAGAATTTCTAGCAGTTGTATTTGCATGTGATAAGTTCGGACCTTATATTGTTGATTCCAAAGTAACTGTTCACACTGATCATGCTGCTATTAAATATCTTATGGAAAAGAAAGATGCCAAACCTAGACTTATTAGATGGGTTCTCTTGCTACAAGAATTTGATTTGCATATTATTGATAGAAAGGGAGCTGAGAACCCCGTTGCAGACAACTTGTCTAGGTTAGAAAATGTTCTTGATGACCCACTACCTATTGATGATAGCTTTCCTGATGAACAATTAAATGTCATAAATGCTTCTGATAATACTCCATGGTTTGTTGATTATGCTAATTATATTGTTGCTAAATTTGTACCGCCTAGTTTCACATACTAGCAAAAGAAAAGGTTTTTCTCTGATTTAAGACATTACTTTTGGGATGATCCACACCTTTATAAAGAAGGAGTAGATGGTGTTATTAGACGTTGTGTACCTAAGCATGAACAGGAACAGATCCTATGCAAGTGCAACTCCGAGTCCTACGGAGGACACCACGTTGGAGATAGAACTGCATATAAGGTATTGCAATCTGGTTTCTATTGGCCCACTCTCTTTAAGGATGCTCGTAAGTTTGTCCTGTCTTGTGATCAATGTCACATAATTGGTAATATTAGTAGACATCGGGAAATGCCTATGAACTATTCACTTGTTATTGAACCATTTGATGTTTGGGGCTTTGATTATATGGGACCTTTTCCTTCCTTTAATGGGTATACACATATTTTAGTTGTTGTTGATTACGTCACTAAGTGGCTAGAAGCTATTCCGTCTAGTAGTGTTGATCATAACACTTCTATTAAGATGCTTAAAGAAGTTATTTTTCTGAGGTTTGGAGTCCCTAGATATTTAATGACTGATGGTGGTTCACATTTTATTCATGGTGCTTTCCGTAAAATTCTTGCTAAGTATGATGTTAACCATATAATTGCATCTCCATATCATCCTCAGTCTAGTGGTCAAGTAGAATTGAGCAATAGAGAGATTAAATTAATTTTGTAGAAGACTATTAATAGATCTAGAAAGAATTGGTCTAAGAAACTCGATGATGCATTATGGGCTTATAGAACTGCTTATAAGAATCCTATGGGTATGTCTCTGTATAAAATGGTTTATGGAAAAGCATGTCACTTACCTCTTGGACTAGAACATAAGGCATATTGGGATATTAAAGAGCTCAGTTATGATTTCAAACTTGTCGATGAGAAGAGGTTATTTAACATTAGCTCACTTGATGAATGGAGAACCCAAGCTTATGAGAATGCCAAGTTTTTTAAAGAAAAAGTTAAAAGATGGCATGATAAAAGGATACAAAAGTGTGAGTTTAATGTAGGTGACCATGTTTTGCTATACAACTCCCGTTTAAGATTTTTTGCAGGAAAGCTTCTCTCTAAATGGGAAGGTCCTTACATCATCGAGGAGGTCTATCGTTCCGGTGCCATAAAAATTAACAATGCCGAAGGCAAAAATCCAAAAGTGGTAAATGGTCAAAGACTCAAACATTATATCTCAGGTACTCCCATAAATGTTAGACCAATATAATTGATACCGTAACCCCGGAGGAATACATAAGGGACACTTTCCAGAATGTTTCAGACTCTGAAAAGGAATAGGTATGTGGTACGGTAAGTAAACCAACTCCAAAACGTTTCCAATGATAAATTTTCTCCATTTTGGAATATTTGAAATATTAGGAAAATTAAAATTAGTCTGAAAGAGACACAAGGCCAACACAAGGGTGGAGGGCGCGCCCCCCATCCTTGTGGCCACCTCGTGTTCCCTCCGGACTCCGTTTTATTGCATGATACTTCTTTTGATCAGTAAAAAATCATTATATAATCTCCCAAAGGTTTTGACCACCGTACCACGGCAAAATCCCCTTATTTTCGTTTTAAGTTGTTTCTGCAGCAGATTTGGAGTAAGATGTCATCCCAAGATTCGGAGGGAGAGAGCTACATGGCTGATTATATCACAAACCCAAAGGTATATGGGGATGTGGAACATTATGGTTGGACCATGGAGGAAGAAGAAGACTATGATCCAAAGAGGAAGGAGGAGACAAGCTCCGATGAAGAGGACGATCCACTAACTCAACCTGGCGATATGCATGTGGAGTTCAAGAAGTCAAGCCTCCCTAAGGTCCAATCTATCCCACCTCGTTTTTCGCAGGACAGCAAGGCGGCATTATGCAAAAAGATAATGAAACTCGAGCTCGAGAATGAGTATATGCGGGAGGAAAATTTTAGCCTTGGATGCAAGCTAGAGAAGAAGAATGCAGCAACTCCTTCATCACCACCTTCGAAGAAAGAGACTTAAATACATGGGTATGGGCACTCCCCTTGGCAACTGCCAAGCTTGGGGGAGGTGCCCCGGTATTGTATCACCATCAGACCTCTATCTTTATCGTTTTTCTTAGTTCGATCCTTTTGGTTATATCTTGATCTAGTAGAATAAATTTCTAGTATGATCTAGCTTTGAGTTTTGCTTGGATCTCTGTCTATGTAATCGAGTCCTTGAGATATATAATAAAGAGTAGTTTTGAGATAAGGGCTTTGCTTTCTTGCTATGATCTTGAGGGAATTAAAAGAAATAATAAAAAGAAATAAAAAATCATATATTGATCTTATGGAGAGTAATGACTTCACATATAAAGAGTATGATGAATAGAAGTTGTTGAGAGTTGAAAACATAGTTTTGGTCATTGTTACAGTTAATAGGAAGTAATAAAGAAAGAGAGGCTTCACATATAAATATACTATCTTGGACGTCTTTTGTAAGCACTCATCAAAATATGACATGCTAAAAAGTTGATGTTGGACAAGGAATACAACATAATAGGTTATGTTTTCTTATATCTGAATAGAAGTTATATTGTCATGGATCATCCAACATGTTGAGCTTGCCTTTCCCTCTCATGCTAACCAAATTCTTTACACCAAGTAGAGATACTACTTGTGCTTCCGGACATCCATAAACCCAGTTTTTCCATGAGAGTCCACCATACCTACCTATGGATTGAGTAAGATCCTTCAAGTAAGTTGTCATCAGTGCAAGCAATAAAAATTGCTCTCTAAATATGTATGATCTATTAGTGTGAAGAAAATAAGCTTTATACGAACTTGTGATATGGAAGAAATAAAAGCGACGGACTGCATAATAAAGGTCCTTATCACAAGCGGCAATATAAAGTGACGTTCTGATACGTATCCGCCGTATCTATAATTTTTGATTGTTTCATGCCAATATTATACAAGTTTTACATACTTTTGGCAACTTTTTATATGATTTATTGGACTAACCTATTGATCCAGTGCCCAGTGCCTGTTCTTGTTCCTGTTTTCTGCATGTTTTTTGTATCGTAGAGTATCCATATCAAACGAAGTCCAAATGCAATAAAATTTCAACGAGAATTATTTTGGAATATATGTGATTTTGGGGAGTTGGAATCATCGCAAACGGAGGCCCACACAGACCACAAGACACCAAGGTGTGCCAGAGGCCCCTGGCGCGCAGTGGTGGGTTGTGCCCACCTCGTACGTCGGTTGGACCTCTACTTAGGGCACAAGGAAGCTTATATCCAGGAAAAAACATGTTAAAATCTCAGCGCAATCAGAGTTACGGATCTCCAGGAATATAAGAAACGGTTTTCAGCCAGATCTGGGAACGTGAAACAGAAGAGAACATAGAGGGAGATCCAATCTCGGAGGGGCTCCCGCCCCTTCGCCGCCATAGGAGACCATGGACTAGAAATGGAATTCTCCTCCCCATCTAGGGGGGGTGCCAAGGAAGAAGAAGAAGTAGGGGGCTCTCTCCCCCTCGCTTCCGATGGCACCGGAGTGCCACCGTGGCAACGATTGGGACGTCGATCTACAGCAACAATCTTGCTACCGTCAACACCAACTTTCTCCCCCTCTATGCAGCGGTGTAACACCTCTTCTCCCCACTGTAATCTCTACTTAAACATGGTGCTCAACTCCATATATTATTTCCCAATGATCTATGGTTATCCTATGATGTTTGAGTAGATCTATTTTGTCCTGTGGGTTAATCGTGATCTTGGTTGGTAGGATTGTATATTTTATTTATGGTGTTTTCCTATGGTGCCCTCCGTTCTCGCGCAAACGTGAGGGGGGCCCGCAGTAGGGTGTTGCAATATGTTCATGGTTCACTTACAGTGGGTTGCGAGAGTGACAGAAACTTAAACCCGAGTAACTGGGGTATGGCGTATGGGAGTAAAGAGGACTTGATACTTAATGCTATGGTTGGGTTTCACGACCTTAATGATCTTTAGTAGTTGCGGATGCTTGCTAGAGTTCCAATCATAAGTGCATATGATCCAAGTAGAGAAAGTATGTTAGCTCATGCCTCTCCCTTATATAAAATTACAAGAATGATTACCGATACTTGTTATCGATTGCCTAGGGACAAATGACTTTCTTGTTGACAAAAGCTATCCACTTTTATTACCTTGCAATTTTTCCATAGTTTTATTCTCACAAAGCACTCGTAGTTTTATCCTTGCAAAATAGTTTCATACTTGTTTCTGGTAAAGCAGACGTCAAGTGTGCGTAGAGTTGTATCGGTGGTCGATAGAACTTGAGGGAATATTTGTTCTACCTTTAGCTCCTCGTTGGGTTCGACACTCTTATTTATCGAAGAAGGCTACAAACGATCCCCTATATTTGTGGGTTATCAAGACTTTTTTCTGGCGCCGTTGCCGGGGAGCAATAGCGTGGGGTGAATATTCCCGTGTGTGCTTGTTTGCCTTATCACTAAGTAGTTTTTATTTCCTGTTCTAAGTTGTTCTCTATCTTTAGTTATGGATATGGAACATGAAACACCAAAAAATTACTGGTACTTGCTACTCATGGAAATGGGGAACCTCCTAAAACCCTCGATGCTCGTTATGTAAAAGATATTATGCACTACTTTGATAATCCTGAGAAAACCCCATTCAACTATATAATGGGAGTAACGTTGGATCAACACGAATACTTTAGGGATTATCGCTTGACTCATAAAGGGAAATTGTTATGGGATCAAATTCATATGTTGCATTGGTATGCTTGGAATTTATGCCAGAGATATGATTATACTTGTTGCTCTAGGATGAATGCTCCACATCTTCCCTTTTCATGTGAATTTAATGATAATGAAACCTTGGCTTCTTATGCTAATGGTATATATGATTACTATGATGTGTAACGAATAGAAGAATTTGTTGATTTTAAGGGTGCTTATGAAATTGAATATTTGTTTCAAAAGTTTGAAGATTTTGATGATTCAGTTTATAGACCTGAAAATCTTGCTCTCCTAAATATTGCTATAATAATTATAAATACAATTATGATATTGATGTATTTATTGAGAATAACTCCACTGTCCAAGAAAAGACTAATATTTTGCAAGAGTTTATGGAAGAAGAAATTGATGAAACTGTGAGCTCATTGGATGAAAAATATGATGAGGAGAGCAAAGAACAAATGGAGGAAGAACGGCTTAGCTACCCGTGCCCACCTTCTAATGAGAGTAACTCTTCAACTCGTACATTGTTTAATTTCCCTTCGTTCTTACCGAAGGATGAATGCCATGATAATTGCTATGATCCCGTTGATTCGTTTGAAATATCCCTTTTTGATGATGCTTGCTATGCCTGTGGCCAAGATGCCCTTATGAATTATCATTATGAAGATGAACTTGCTATTTTGTCCATATGTTAAGAATGAAATTTTTTTCTATTGCACCCACGCATGATAGTCCTATTCTCTTTTTGAATTCTCCAAACTACACTATATCGGAGAAGTTTGCACTTATTAAGAATTATATTGATGGGTTGCATTCTACCATTGCGCATGATGATTTTGATGAATATAATATGCATGTTCTTGCTTATCCTACTTGCAATTATTATGAGATAGGAACTGCATCTCCGCCTCTTTATGTTTCCGATACGAAAAAATTGCAAGAAACTGCTTATGCTATGGATTGGCCTTTACTAGATGTGCATGAATTGTTCTTGTATGACATGCTGATGCATAGGAAGAGAGTTAGACTTCGCCATTGTTTGATGTATGTTGCTTTGTGCTCACTACTAAATTCCAAATCATTATTAATTAAAATTGGCTTTGATATGCCTTGGGATCCGGGTGGATTCATTACTTGAGCACTTTATGCCTAGCTTAATGGCTTTAAAGAAAGCGCTGCCAGGGAGACAACCCGGAAGTTTTAGAGAGTCATTTATTTCTACTGAGTGCTTTTGTAAAGTTAAAAAAACAAAAAAATAGAGGGGAACTTAAAAACCTTTTCACAAAAGAGAAGCGATTGGAAGTTATGCATTGGAGAAGTGAGGGTCGACCTTGAACACTTGTGTTCATGCTCATGGAAACAATGTAGAATTTTTCATGAAGATTCTCACAAAAATAATTATTCCCTTGTACAATTCCATTGTATTATAAAAATAATGTGCCAAGATTTGCCTTTAGGATGTTTACATTGCTTGTTGGTTTGTGCGGTGCAAAACAGAAACTTTGGCTGTAGTGCTCGATTTTACATTTTTTACTAGAAAGTCAAACAGTTCTAAAACTTTTTGAACTGTCTCACTATAAAAATTGTTTATTTTTCCTAAATGTTTCAGAATTTTTGGAGTACCAGAGGTTTGGTGAATGTTCAGATTACTACAGACTGTCCTGTTTAAGACAGATTCTATTTTTGATGCAGTTTTTTGCTCGTTTTGATGAAACTATCGATTTCTATCAGTGGATTAAGCCATGTAAAAGTTATATTAAAGTATCTACAATGCAAAAACAAAATATGAATTGGTTTGTGACAATACTTAGAGTAGTGATTTTCTTTATTATACTAACGGATCTTACCGAACTTTCTGTTGAGTTTTGTGTGGATGAAGTGATCAAAGATCGAGGAGGTCTCGATGTGAGGAGAAGGAGGAGAAGCAAGAGCTCAAGCTTGGGGATGCCCAAGGCACCCCAAGTAAATATTCAAGGATACTCAATAATCTAAGCTTGGAGATGCCCCGGAAGGCATCCCATCTTTCTTCAACAAGTAGCGGTATGTTTTCGGTTTTGTTTCGTTCATGTGATATGTGCAATCTTGGAGCATCTTTTGCATTTAGTTTTCATTTTTCTTTTATGCACAATGCTAGAATGAGATAGTCCATGGTAGATTTATATAATGCTCATTGCACTTCACTTATATCTTTTGAGTGTGGCTTTATAGAATGCTTCATGTGCTTCACTTATATCATTTGAAGTTTGGATTGCCTGTTTCTCTTCACATAGAAAACCATTGTTTGAAGAATGCTCTTTTGCTTCACTTATATTTGTTAGACCATGCTCTATTGTAGAAAGAATTAAACTCTCATACTTCACTTAGATCTATTTAGAGAGTCAAAAGGAATTGGTCAATTGCATGGTTAGTCATAAAATCCTACATAAAACTTATGGATCACTGAATTTTATATGTTTGATTCCTTGCAATAGTTTTGTGATATTGAGATGGAATATGTGGGAGGTACTAGTAAATGGTTGTGGTTAATAAAATATTGGTGTTAAGGTTTGTGATTCCCGAAGCATGCATGTATAGTCTCTCGTTATGCTATGAAGTTGGAGCATGATTTATTATTGATTGTCCTCCTTATGAGTGGCGGTTAGGGACGAGCGATGGTCTTTTCTTACCAATCTATCCCCCTAGGGGCATGCGTAGTAGTACTTTGCTTCCAGGGCTAATAAACTTTTGCAATAAGTATATGAGTTCTTTATAACTAATGTGAGTCCATGGATTATATGCACTCTTACCTTTCGGCAATTTGCTAGCCTCTACGGTATTGTGCATTGCCCTTTCTCACATCGAGACGTGGTGCAAACTTCGCAGGTGCATCCAAACCCCGTGATATGATACGCTCTATCACACATAAGCCTTGTTATATCTTCCTCAAAACAGCCACCATACCTATCTATTATGGCTTTTCCATGGCCATTCCGAGATATATTACCATGCAACTTCCATCGCTTCTGTTTGATGACTTGAGCATCCATTGTCATATTGCTTTGCATGATCATATAGCTGACATAGTAGTTGTGGCTCAGCCACCGTTCATCATTTTTCATACATGTTACACTAGATCATTGCACATCCTGGTACATGCCAGAGGCATTCATATAGAGTCATACTTTGTCATAGGAATCAAGTTATAATTTTTATTTCTTTTGAGTTATAAGTAAATAGAAGTGTGATGATCATCTACTCATTTTTAGAGCAGTGCCCCAGTGAGAAAAGGATGATGGAGACTATGATTCCCCCACAAGTCGGGATGAGACTTCGGACATTGAGAGAAAAAAATAAAGAAAAAAAGAAAAGAAAAACAAAGATAGAAGGGGCATTGTTAGTATCCTTTACCACACTTGTGCTTCAAAGTAACACCATGTTTTCCATATGGGGAGTCTCCTATGTTGTCACTATCATAAACTAGTGGGAATTTTCATTATAGGATTAGATGCACGCCCACTTAGTTTTCATATTGAGCTTTCATACACTTATAGCTCTTAGTGCATTCGTTGAATGGCAATCCCTACTCCTCACATTGATATCAATTGATGGGCATCTCCATAGCCCGTTGGTTAGCCGCATCGATGTGAGACTTTCTACTTTTTTTTCTTCTCTATATTTACCCCTATCATTATACTCTATTCCACTTGTAGTGCTATATCCATGGCTTGCGCTCATGCATTGCATGAGAGTTGAAAAAGCTAAAGTGCGTTAAAAAGTATGAACCAATTGCTTGGC
The DNA here is from genome assembly GCF_018294505.1 of Triticum aestivum. NCBI lineage: Eukaryota > Viridiplantae > Streptophyta > Magnoliopsida > Poales > Poaceae > Triticum > Triticum aestivum. Next base: position 304,027,475 of record NC_057806.1, on the reverse strand, counting down.
TTGTCATCGGGGTTGTGCATGATAAATACTTTGTGTTAAGAAGATAGAGCATGACAATACTATATGATTTTGTAGGGATAACTTTCTTTAGCATTGATATTTTGAAAGACATGATTGTTTGTTGGGATGCCTGAGTATTGATGTCTTTATGTCAAATTATAGACTATTCTTTGAATCACTTATGTCTTAATATTCATGCCATGATTACATATATGATCAAGTTTATGCGAGGTAGCATTCCACATCAAAAATTATCTTTTTTATCATTTACCTGCTTGAGGACGAGCAGGAATTAAGCTTGGGGATGGTGATACGTCTCTGTCATATCTATAAGTTTTGATTGTTTCATGCCAATATTATACAAGTTTTACATGCTTTTGGCAACTTTTTATATGATTTATTGGACTAACCTATTGATCCAATGCCAGTTCCTGTTTTCTGCATGTTTTTTCTATCGCAGAGTATCCATATCAAACAAAGTACAGATGCAATAAAATTTCACGGAGAATTATTTGGGAATATATGTGATTTTTGGGAGTTGGAATCACCGCAAACGGAGGCCCACACAGACCACAAGACACCAGGGCGCGCTAGAGGCCCCTGGCGCGCGGTGGTGGGTTGTGCCCACCTCGTACATCAGTTGGACCTCTACTTCGGGCGCAAGGAAGCTTATATCCGGAAAAAATCGTGTTAAAATCTCATCGCAATCGGAGTTATGGATCTCCAAGAATATAAGAAATGGTTTTCGGCCAGATCTGGGGAACGCGAAACAGAAGAGAACAGAGAGGGAGATCCAATCTCGGAGGGGCTCTCGCCCCTCCGCCGCCATAGGAGACCATGGACTAGAGGGGGAATTATCCTCCCCATCTAGGGGGAGGCCAATGAAGAAGAAGTAGGGGGCTCTCTCCCCCTCGCTTCCGGTGGCGTCGGAGTGCCACCGGGGCAACGATCGGGATGACGATCTACATCAACAATCTTGCTACCGCAAACACCAACTTTCTCCCCCTCTATGCAGAGGTGTAACACCTCTCCTCCCCACTGTAATGTCTACTTAAACATGGTGTTCAACTCCATATATTATTTCCCAATGATCTATGGTTGTCCTATGATGTTTGAGTAGATCTGTTTTGTCCTATGGGTTAATCGTGATCTTGGTTGGTAGGATTGTATATTTTATTTATGGTGTTGTCCTATGGTGCCCTCCGTTCTTGCGCAAACGTGAGGGGGCCCGTAGTAGGGTGTTGCAATATGTTCATGGTTCACTTACAGTGGGTTGCGAGAGTGACAGAAACATAAACCCGAGTAGCTGGGGTATGACGTATAGGAGTAAAGAGGACTTGATACTTAATGCTTTGGTTGGGTTTCACGACCTTAATGATCTTTAGTAGTTGCGGATGCTTGCTCGAGTTCCAATCATAAGTGCATATGATCCAAGTAGAGAAAGTATGTTAGCTCATGCCTCTCCCTCATATAAAATTACAAGAATGATTACCAGTACTTGTTATCGATTTCCTAGGGACAAATGACTTTCTTGTTGACAAAAGCTATCCACTTTTATTACCTTGCAATTTATCTGTAGTTTTATTCTTGCAAAGTACTCGTAGTTTTATCCTTGCAAGATAGTTTCATACTTGTTTCTGATAAAGTAGACGTCAAGTGTGCGTAGAGTTGTATCGGTGGTCGATAGAACCTGAGGGAATATTTGTTCTACCTTTAGCTCCTCGTTGGGTTCGACACTCTTATTTATCGAAGAAGGCTACAAACGATCCTCTATACCTGTGGGTTATCACATTCTATTGCACTAAGGTTTTATACATCCAACCATAAAAGTGCATGGCAACCTCTGATTCCCTCTGTGAAGGGCCTATCTTTTACTTTTATCTTCTACCCTTATACAAGAGTCATGGTGATCATCACCTTTCCTTTTTACACTTTTTCCTTTGGCAAGCTCTTTGTGTTGGAGAGATCCGGATATATATATATCCACTCGGATGTAGGTTATCATAAGTTATTATTGTTGACATTACCCTTGAGGTAAAAGGTTGGGAGGCGAAACTATAAGCCCCTATCTTTCTCTGTGTCCGATTGAAACTTTGAACCCATAAGTATTGCGTGAGTGTTAGCAATTGTGAAAGATTATATGATAGTTGAGTATGTGGACTTGCTGAAAATCTCTTTAATTGACTCTTTCTGATGTTATGTTAAATTGCAATTACTTCTATGACTAAGATCATAGTTTGTTAGTTTTCAATGAAGTTTCTGATTCATACTTTATCTTGTGAATGAATTGTTACTTTGGCATAAGAAATTATATGACAATATATGTTGTTGTTCTAAAGATGATCATGATGCCCTCATGTCCTTATTTTATTTTTTATCGACACCCCTATCTCTAAACATGTGGAAATATTTATCGATATTGGCTTTCGCTTGAGGACAAGCAAGGTCTAAGCTTGGGGGAGTTGATACGTCCATTTTGCATCATGAATTTATATTGATATTTATTGCATTATGGGCTGTTATTACACATTATATCACAATACTTATGGCTATTCCCAATCAAAATACGTATGCCTATTTTGTCTTATTTTATAAGGTTTACATGAAGAGGGAGAATGCCGGCAGCTGGAATTCTGGACTGGAAAAGGAGCAAATATTAGAGACCTATTCTGCACAACTCCAAAAGTCTTGAAACTTCACGGAGCTTATTTTTGGAATATATAAAAAATATTAAGCGAAGAAAGAACCAGAGGGGGCCACAAGCCAGCCAAAGGGTGGAGGGCGCGCCCTACCCCCCTGGCACGGCCCCCGACCTTGTGGGCCCCCTGGCAGGCCTCCGGTGCCCATCTTTGGCTATATGGTATGTTTTAACCTAGAAAAAATCAGAAGGAAGCTTTCGGGATGAAGTTCCGCTGTCTCGAGGCGAAACCTGGGCAGAACCAATCTAGGGCTCCAGCGGAGCTATTCTGTCAGGGAAACATCCTTTCGGGAGGGGTAAATCGAAGCCATCGTCATCACCAACGATCCTCTCATCGGGAGGGGGTCAATCTCCATCAACATCTTCATCAGCACCATCTCCTCTCAAACCCTAGTTCATCTCTGTGTATTTGATATGGTCCCGAAACCTCAGATTGGTACCTGTGGGTTGCTAGTGGTGTTGATTACTCCTTATAGTTGATGCTAGTTGGTTTATCCGGTGGAAGATTATATTTTCAGATCCTTAATGATAATTAATATTCCTCTGATCTTGATCATAAATATGTTTTGTGAGTAGTTATGTTTGTTCCTGAGGACATGGGAGAAGTCTTGTTATAAGTAATCATGTGAATTTGGTGTTTGTTCGATATTTTGGTGAGATGTATGTTGTCTCTCCTCTAGTGGTGTTATGTGAACGTCGACTACATGACACTTCAGCATTATTTGGGCCTAGGGGGAGGCATTGGGAAGTAATAAGTAGTTGATGGGTTGCTAGAGTGACAGAAGCTTAAACCCTAGTTTATGCGTTCTTCGTAAGGGGCTGATTTGGATCCATATGTTTCATGCTATGGTTAGGTTTACCTTAATTCTTCTTTTGTAGTTGTGGATGCTTGGGAGAGTGGTTAATCATAAGTGGGAGGTGAGGGAGTCCTGGACTAAGGAGTCCTCGGGCGTCCGGCCTGTTATCCATGGGCCGGACTGATGGGCTGTGAAGACATGAAGCCAAAGAATGCATCGTGTCCGGATTGGACTCTACTTGGTGTGGAAGGCAAGCTCGGCGACCGAAGATTCCTTCTTATATAACCGACTCCATGTAAACCCTATATCCCCTCGGGATAGTCTGGAAAGGACACCACTTATACTCATTACCATACCCACATAGGCTAGACCTCTAGGGTTTAGCCATTACGATCTCGTGGTAGATCAACTCCTATAAAACTCATATTCATCAATATCAATCAAGCAGGACGTAGGGTTTTACCTCCATAGAGAGGGCCCGAACCTGGGTAAACATCGTGTCCCCCGTCTCCTGTTACCATCGATCCTAGACGCACAGTTCGGGACCCCCTACTCGATATCCGCCGGTTTTGACACTGACATTGGTGCTTTCATTGAGAGTCCCACTATGCCTTCGACAAAAGGTTCAATGGCCCCTTCAATCGTCAATAATGACGCTGTCCCGGGAGGAATCTTCCTCCCCGGACAGATCTTCGTATTCGGCGGCTTCGTACTGCAGGCCAACTCGCTTGGCCATCTGGAGCAGATCGACAGCTATGCCCCTGGCCATCAGGTCAGATTCGATAGCTTGAGCTATGCCACGAACATCCGTGGAGACCTGATCTTCGAGGGATTTGAGCCCGCGGCGATCGCTCCCTCTCATCCCGATGAACGTGACTTAAATCTGTCATCAGATCACACCCAGGAGATAGTTCCTGCGACTGCAACGACCTTAGAGCCGAAGCAGATCGAGCCATCCGAGGCCTCAGAATCCGCGGAGTTGGAGCTGCACATGGACTCGACGCCCTACAATATTCGCTTTAACGGAACTTCGGACTCGTCTCCGGCTATAAGTTTCGGACTGTGTATGCTCGTAGACACCAAGCTAGATCGGTTATCGATCTTCGAGTTCAGCGCCGCTAACATTTTCCAGCACTTGCCTTTGGGTGACGTGCTAAAATATTTAAAGAATTTGTCCTTGGAGAAGGACTCACAGCCGAGCTATGTCCGGTTCTAGCTAGAGATGGATGATGAGGAATTTTGCTTCCCACCCGCCACCCACTTCATAGCCACTGTCGATGACTTAACCGACGTGCTTGACTATGGCTCCGAAGACATCGACGGTACGGACGACGATGCCGACAAGGAGCAAGGCCAAGACCCGCCATTTACTAGACGTTGGACGGCCACCTCTTCATACGACGTGTACATGGTTGATAGACCTAAAAGATCTGGTGATGACAAAGAAGAGCCGGATGCGAACAAAACCTCCGAGACACAGTCCAAGCGCCAGCGGCCCAAACGCCTCCCCAAGCCTTGCCGCTCGAAAGACGGCAACACTGGCACCAGAGAAAATAGTACTCCGGGCGACGCCGAAAACAGTGAAGACCCCGCCGGGGCTACATCCGAACAGGTACACGACAGCAGGCAAGACAACCCTGACGAACAGGACATCGAAGATGACCCGGAGGATGATAGTTATTGTCCGCCCTCCGAGGAGGAGACAAGCCTTGGCAACGAAGACTTCATCGTGCCTGAGGATCCTCTCGAGCAGGAGCGCTTCAAGCTTCAGCTCATAGCCACTGCAAGGAGCCTGAAAAAATAAACAACAGTAGCTTCAAGCTGAACAAGACCTGCTCGTCGACAGATGGACTGATGTCCTGACAGCCAAGGAATACGGCCTCAACCGCCAAGCCAAGAGCTACCCGAAATGCAGACTGCTACCTCAATTCGATGAGGAGGCGCCGAAGCATATATCTCCCTCGCATAATGCAGACCGACCACCATGTGGTCGGGACAGGGCGGCGGAACGGCCACCCCGCGGCCGAGATAAAGCGGCAACTCAGGCTGAACAGCAGACCGCCCCACCACCCCATCAAAATAGGGACAGAAGAGTCCGAAGTCATATGTACGACCTCTGATAGACCCTGGATAGTAGAGTAGCACACACAAGATCAATCTACGGATCACGAGGACGTGCCTCGAGGCGCGACGACGGCTACTTGTTCGGACATGACAAACCTAACCACGCTCGAGCCGAATGCCGCAGACGGACTCCTTCAGAGCTCCGCCACGATGTGGCCCGATGTAGAGGCGCCGCACACCCGCTCTGCTTCATAGATGAAGTACTGGATCATGAATTCCTAAGGGGTTCAAGCCCATTAATATCGAATCCTACGACGGCACAAGCGATCCTGCAGTATGGATCGAGGATTTCATTCTCCACATCCACATGGCCCGAGGAGACGACCTCCACGCCATCAAATACCTCCCATTAAAACTCAAAGGACCAGCTCGGCACTGGTTAAATAGCCTGCCTGAGAACTCAATCGACAGCTGGGAGGACTTAGAAGAGGCTTTCCTCGACAACTTCCAAGGAACTTATGTCCGGCCACCAGATGCCGATGACCTAAGCCACATAGTTCAACAACCCGGAGAATCGGCCAGAAAATTCTGGACTAGGTTCCTAACCAAAAAGAACCAGATCATCGACTGTCCGGACGCTCAGGCCCTAGCAGCCTTCAAACACAGCATCTGTGACAAATGGCTAGCACGCCACCTCGGACAAGAAAAGCCGAAGTCAATGGCAGCCCTTATGGCACTCATGACCCGCTTTTGCACAGGCGAGGACAGCTGGCTGGCTCGTAGCAAAAACACAGCTAGCGAGGCAGGCCCTACAGAGGCCAAGAACAACATCGGCAAGCTCTGACGCAATAGACACAAACGCAGAAGCAACGGCGACAACACCGAGGACACCACAGTCAACGCCGGATTCAGTGGCTCCAAGTCCGGCCAACGGAAGAAACCCTACAAAAGAAACAACAAAGAACCTTCCAGTCTGGACCGCATACTGGATCGTCCGTGCCAAATTCACGGCACCCCAGATAAGCAAGCCAATCATACCAACAGGGATTGTTGGGTCTTCAAGTGGGCTGGCAAGTTAAATGCCAAAAACAAAGAAAAGGGATCACAAAGTGAGGACGAGGACGAAGAGCCCCGGCAGCCAAACACTGGGGGACAAAAGAAATCCACCACCCCCCCAGTCAAAACGGTGAACATGGTATACGCCACTCACATCCCCAGAAAGGAGCGCAAACGAGCACTCAGGGACGTCTACACGGTAGAGCCAGTCGCCCCAAAGTTCAACCCATGGTCGTCATTTTCGATCACCTTCGATCGACGAGATTATCCGACCAGTATCCGCCATGGCGGTTGGGCCGCACAGGTCCTTGACCCAATCATCAACGGATTCCACCTAACAAGAGTCCTGATGGATGGTGGAAGCAGCCTCAACCTGTTGTACCAGGATACAGTACGGAAGATGAGCATTAATCCCTCACGAATCAAACCCACAAAGACTACCTTTAAAGGAGTCATACCAGGTGTAGAGGCCCGCTGTAAGGGCTCAATCACGTTGTAGGTGATCTTCGGTACTCCGGACAACTTCCGAAGCGAAGAGTTAATCTTCGATATCATCCCCTTCCGCAGCGGCTACCACGCACTGCTCGGACGAACCGCGTTTGCTAGATTTAACACAGTGCCACACTATGCTTATCTCAAGCTCAAGATGCCCGGTCCACGCAGCATCATAACAGTCGATGGCAATATGGAATGCTCCCTCCGAACAGAGGAGCAGACCGCCGCCCTAGCAGCTGAAGCACAGAGCGGCCTTCTCAAGCAGCATTATAATCCAGCTGTCGAGCCCCTAGACACCATTGATACGTCTCCGTCGTATCTACTTTTCCAAACACTTTTGCCCTTGTTTTGGACTCTAACTTGTATGATTTGAATGGAACTAACCCGGACTGACGCTGTTTTCAGCAGAATTGCCATGGTGTTGTTTTATGTGCAGAAAACAAATATTCTCGGAATGACCTGAAACTCCACGGAACATCTTAGAAAAAATAATAAAAAATCCTCGCCAAAGATGAAGACCAGGGGCCCACACCCTTCTCACGAGGGTGGGGGGTGCCCCCCCCCTAGGGTGCGGCCCCCTACCTCATGGGCCCCCGGTTGCGTCTCCGACTCCAACTCCACCTCCATATATTGAGTTTCGATGAGAAAAAAATCAGAGAGAAGAAATCATCGCGTTTTATGATACGGAGCCGCCGCCAAGCCCTAAAACCTCTCGGGAGGGCTGATCTGGAGTCCGTTCGGGGCTCCGGAGAGGGCAATTCGTCGCCGCCGTCATCATCAACCATCCTCCATCACCAATTTCATGATGCTCACCGTCGTGCGTGAGTAATTCCATCGTAGGCTTGCTGGACGCTGATGGGTTGGGTGAGATTTATCATGTAATCGAGTTAGTTTTGTTAGGGTTTGATCCCTAGTATCCATTATGTTCTGAGATTGATGTTGCTATGACTTTGCTATGCTTAATGCTTGTCACTAGGGCCCGAGTGCCATGATTTCAGATCTGAACTTATTATGTTTTCATGAATATATGTGAGTTCTTGATCCTATCTTGCAAGTCTATGGTCACCTACTATGTGTTATGATCCGGCAACCCCGAAGTGACAATAATCGGGACCACTCCCGGTGATGACCATAGTTTGAGGAGTTCATGTATTCACTATGTGCTAATGCTTTGTTCCGGTTCTCTATTAAAAGGAGGCCTTAATATCCCTTAGTTTCCAATAGGACCCCGCTGCCACGGGAGGGTAGGACAAAAGATGTCATGCAAGTTCTTTTCCATAAGCACGTATGACTATATACGGAATACATGCCTACATTACATTGATGAATTGGAGCTAGTTCTGTGTCACCCTATGTTATGACTGTTACATGATGAACCGCATCCGGCATAATTATCCATCACTGATCCGGTGCCTACGAGTTTTCCATATACTGGTTCTCGCTTATTTACTTTCCCGTTGCTACTGTTACAATCACTACAAAATACCAAAAACATTACTTTTGCTGTCTTTACTTTTGTGGCCGCTACCACCACTATCATATTACTTTGCTACTAAACACGTTGCTGCAGATACTAAGTTTCCAGGTGTGGTTGAATTGACAACTCAGCCGCTAATACTTGAGAATATTCTTTGGCTCCCCTTGTGTCGAATCAATAGATTTGGGTTGAATACTCTACCATCGAAAGCTGTTGCGATCCCCTATACTTGTGGGTTATCAAGACTAATTTCTGGCGCCATTGCCGGGGAGCATAGCTCTATTCTTTGAGTCACTTGGGATTTATATCTGCTGGACACTATGAAGAACTTGAGAGATCCAAAAAACAAGATCTATCCCTCAACTACGAGGGGAGGTAAGGAACTGCCATCTAGCTCTGCACTTGATTCACCTTCTGTTATGAGTAAGTTAGCGACACCTACATCTGCTTCTGCTATTCGTTCTGATATGTCACATGTTGTTGATGATGCCACTTCTGCTATGCATGATACTTATGATGAAACTGCTTCTATGCCTGATACTACTGTGCCCCTTAGTGAATTTCTTGATGAACAAATTGCTAGGGCTAGAGAAAAAGAAATTATTGAATCTGAATACGATGATGATAGTGATGATGAAAATATGCATGTTATTCCTGAGGGCTATCTTTTTGATACGGAATCTTCTGTCGCTATTTTTGCTTGCAAAGATAGATATGAGCTTAAGAGGTTATTAATTAAATGGAACAAAGAATCACTTAGAGATAAAATGAGACCTGAGCCCTGCTTTTGCTACTTCACCTATTTGTTTTCCTGATAAAGATTATGAATTCTCTGTTGATCCTGATATAATTACTTTGGTTGAATCTGATCCATTTTATGGCTATGAATCTGAAACTGTTGTGGCACATCTTACTAAGTTAAATGATATAGCTGCCTTGTTCACTAATGATGAGAGATCGCGTTACTTTTATATACTCAAAATATTTCCGTTCTCATTAAAGGGTGATGCTAAGATATGGTTTAATTCTCTTGATCCTGGTTGTGTGCGTAGTCCTCAGGATATGATTTATTACTTCTCTGCTAAATATTTCCCTGCTCATAAGAAACAAGCTGCCTTGAGGGAAATATACAACTTCGTGCAAATTAAAGAAGAGAGTCTCCCACAAGCTTGGGGGAGGCTTCTCAAGTTACTTAATGCTTTGCCTGATCATCCTCTTAAGAAACGTGAAATACTTGATATCTTTTTAATGGACTAACCGATGCTTCCAGAGATTACCTGAATAGTTGTGCTGGTTCTCTTTTCAGGGAAAGAACACCGGATGAAGCTGAAATTCTATTGAACAATATGTTGACAAATGAAAATAATTGGGCACCTCCTGAGCCAACTCCTGCTCCAATTACTGAGCCTATTCCTAAAACAACTCCGAAGAAGAGAGGTGTTTTATTTCTCAGTCCCGAAGATATGCAAGAGGCAAAGAAATCTATGAAAGAAAAAGGTATTAAAGCTGAAGACGTTAAGAATTTACCTCCTATTGAAGAAATACATGGTCTTAATTCACCGCCTGTTGAAGAAACATATGATCTTAATTATTTATTTACTGAAAAACCTCCTGATCCCGATATCCCGACACAGGTAGTAAAGGTAAATTCTCTCTATAGATATGATAAAGCTGAAGTCCCTCCTACTAAAATTGCGAGTCAATGCTTGGATGAGTTTGATAACTTTATGTATAAGCAAGATGACTTCAATGCTTATTTTGGTAGACAATTAAAAGAAAATGCTTATATGATTAGATGCTTGGGTGATTATATGGCTGATATTAAAGGTGAACTTAAACTTGTTAGCAAACATGCTTCTATGGTTACCACTCAAGTAGAACAAGTACTTAAGGCTCAAAAAGAAGTGCTTAATGAAATGAATAGTAAGAAAAATGATTATGCTGAGTTGCTACTAGAACTGGTAGAATGAATCAGGAACCTTTGTATCCTGAAGGCCACCCTAAGAGAATCGAGCAAGATTCTCAAAGAAATAATATTGATGTTCCTAGTTCTTCTAAAAAGAAGAAGAAGAAAAATGATAGAACTGTGCAAACTTCTAGTGAACCTATTGCTGAACCACCTGATAATCCAAATGATATCTCTATGTCTGATGCTGAAACACAATCTGGTAATGAACATGAACCTAGTAAAAATATTAATGATGATGTTCATGATGATGCTCAACCTAGTAATAATAATGATGTAGAAATTGAACCTGATGTTGATCTTGATAACCCACAATCAAAGAATCAACGTTATGATAAAAGAGACTTTGTTGCTAGGAAACATGGTAAAGAAAGGGAACCTTGGGTTCAGAAACCCATGCCTTTTCCTCCGAAATCATCCAAGAAAAAGGATGGTGAGGATTTTGAGCGCTTTGCTGAAATGATTAGGCCTATATTTTTGAGTATGAGATTAACTGATGTGCTCAAAACAAATCCTTATGCTAAATATATGAAGGATATCATTACTAATACAAGAAAAATACCAGAAGCTGAAATTTCCACCATGCTTGCTAATTATACTTTTAAGGGTGGAATACCAAAGAAACTTGGAGACCCTGGAGTACCTACTATACCTTGCTCCATTAAAAGAAATTATATTAAAAGTGCTTTATGTGATCTTGGAGCCAGTGTTAGTGTTATGCCTCTCTCTTTATATCGTAGACTTGACTTGAATAAGCTGACACCTACTGAAATATCTTTGCAAATGGCTGATAAATCAACTGCTATACCTGTCGGTATTTGTGAGGACGTGCCCGTTGTCATTGCAAACGTTACTATTTTAACGGACTTTGTTATACTTGATATTCCCGAGGATGATAGTATGTCTATTATTCTTGGAAGACCTTTTCTTAATACTGCAGGGGCTGTTATTGATTGCAACAAAGGCAATGTCACTTTTCATGTTAATGGTAATGAGCATACGGTACACTTTCTGAGGAAGCAACCTCAAGTTCATAGTATCAATTCTATTGGAAAAATTACATCGATTATATTTGGAGGTTTTGAATTTCCCCTTCCTACTGTCAAGAAGAAATATGATATTCTTATTATTGGGGATGTGAGTATCCTCGTTGAGGTAACTTAGTGTTATTCGAAATTTCTCCGGTTTCATGATTATCGGAATGAGTTTGTTAACAAGACTTGATCAACCTTGTTAGTGGATTCTTTTTGATGAGCATGAGATGGATGAAACTAGAAGCACAAACTTCTGTACCCCACTTTTACTTTCTGTTATTTATATTAAATAAAGTAAAAATAGTATTTTCAGTCTGTTTCCTGGCTTATCCATGCAATATAAAAATATCCCGAAAATAAAAGTCCTCAGAATGCCATGCCAATTTAATATGATTTTTTCGGGAATTTTTGAGGATTTACTGTGCAAAAATTACCACGGGAGGAGCTGCCACCTGGCCACGAGGGTGGTGGGCGCCCCCCCCCCCTATAGGGCGCGCCCCCTGCCTCGTGGGCCCACGGTGGCCCTCCTCCACTTATCCCAGCACCCATCTTCTTCCTCTATCTCCCACAAACCCAAAAAAACCAACTCAAGCACGAGTTCCAGCCACTTTTGCTGTGATTTTCGATCTCTTTGCTCAAAGCACCTCTCGCAAAACTGCTTGGGGAGATTGTTCCTTGGTATGTGACTCCTCCATTGGTCCAATTAGTTTTTGTTCTAGTGCTTTATTCTTTGCAAATTTGTGCTGCATAGTTGACCATGTTCTTGAGCTTGCATGTCAAATTTATATGGTTCTAAGTAGTTCTAATGCTTCATATAGGCTCTAGGCACTTGTAGGAGTAGTTGCTATCAGTTTTATTGAAGTTGGTTTAATTTTATTTTGAAGTTACTAAAAATTTCAGAATTTTTCAGAGAAAAACAATATGTTTAGGAAGATGTTCCAAGGTGGTTCCTCTAAGAAGCAAGGACCCAGGATTGCTATGCGCGATGCTGACGAGGATCCACCAAGAGACGCTCTAGTACGGCCTTGCGAATGGCCGTTGGAAAATTTTATGGACCGTGCGGGAATTAAAGAAGAATTCAAAGCATATTTGCACAATGCCGGTCTTGAGGATTTTGAGGCTAACAAATGCCCCCAGTATCATGATCTCACAAATTCATTTGTGAGGAGGTTTGAGTATTCATCTTCGCGTAATTCTCCTTCAGTCATGTTTGATCTTTATGACAAATCTTATACCATGGACCTAGAGGATTTCACTTCTTCTTGTGAACTTCCATCATGGGGTAGTGTTAGGGATCCCCCTAAATCTGAATTTAGAAACTTTCTTGCTAGTATAACTGTGGGGGAATCCAAAGACATAACGCAGGCTACCATAGGGAGCATTCACTTTCCTGCAATACATTATTTTGCTCTCTTTATCGGTAGATGCATAAATGCTAAGGATGAAGCATGTCACATGTGTGTCCTTGATCTTAGCATTCTTAGGAGTGCTGTGTTAGGAGACCAATCTAATCATATGGGAGCCATTGTAGCTCGTAGGTTGCATCATAATAGACATAATGGAGATTTCTTTGGAGGAATTTATGCAACCCGCTTAGCTCATTTTCTTGAAATAGACATTCGTGAGGGTGATATGGAGTTGCCTCCTGCATATTTAGATTATAACTCTATGGCTTCGCACCAGTTTGTCGAGAGGCCTGAATCACCTCTCTTATATCGCTTAATTTTTGATAAACAACGTGTTTTCCGTATTACTCTCCCTGCTCCTACCTTCTTTGATTCGCAGACAAAAGGAAGATATGTTATTACTAGAGAGGAGGCAGAAGAGTGCGAGAGGAGAGCGGAGGCAGCTCGACTCCACGCTGCAGCTCAGCAGGCGATAATCGCTGCACATTAGTATGATCCCAACTATTCTTCCTCATCACAGTACGACCCCAACAACTATTATTATGGATATCCGCCAGTCCAGTCGTGGCCATAGACCAACTTAGGCCAAAAGCCTAAGCTTGGGGGAGTACGTATTTCTCACCGACATTACATTTATGTTCACACACACTCATTGCTAGATGTCGGTGCTCATACTTTTTCACTGTAATATCCATGCTAGTTTATTTTCCTTTTCCTGCTTTCTTCTTGTGTGTCTATTAAACCTTAAGAAAAACCAAAAAAATAGTAGTAGTTTATTTTTCTATTGTAGTAGTAATAATTAAAAAGAAAACCCAAAAATATTTCCCGTTCTTCTTTTGCTTGTTGGGAGCTTTCCCGTGTAAATAGTTTTATTTCTTTTCTTTTATTTGGGGGTCAGTAGGAGAAGACCATAATTAAATTGTTAAAGTGGCTCTTATATGCATTATTGTTGATTTAACCCAGAGCCCATATTGCCTTGTCTTCTCCTGTTTATTGAATGCTCGCAGATTCCAGCTTAGTCCAATGCACATGCACTCTTATTATTATTCACACCGTTCAGTCGTGCAAGTGAAAGGCAATTATGATGATATATGATGGACTGACTGAGATGAAAGAAGTTGGTATGAACTCGACCTCTTTTGTTTTGTAAATATGATGAGTCCCTCGTTCTTGATTCAGCTTATTATGAATAAACATGTTTGCAATGACAATTAGAGATCATATTTGCTTGTGCCATGCTTGATTAGCTATGAGTTATAATGGTTTACCTTGTGTGCCAACATGCTATTGAGATGATTATGATGTGGTATGATGGGGTGGTATCCTCTTTTGAATGATTTAAGTGACTTGACTTGGCACATGTTCACACATGTAGTTGAAACAAAATCAACATAGTCTTCACGATATTTATGTTCATGGTGGATTATATCCTACTCATGCTTGCATCCAATGTTTATTAATTTTAATGCATGTACATGGCTGTTGTCGCTCTCTAGTTGGTCGCTTCCCAGTCTTTTGCTAGCCTTCACCTGTACTAAGCGGGAATACTGCTTGTGCATCCAATCCCTTAAACCCCAAAGTTATTCCAGATGAGTCCACTATACCTTCCTATATGCGGTATCTACCTGCCGTTCCAAGTAAATTTGTATGTGCCAAGCTCTAAACCTTCAAATAAACATTCTGTTTTGTATGCTCGAATAGCTCATGTATCAACAAAGGCTGTCCTTATCTTCCGTGTTAGGCGGGTTATTCTCAAGAGGAGTGGACTCCGCTCCTCACTCACGAGAAAATGGCTGGTCACCGGGATGCCCAGTCCCATGCTTTATGCAAACTAAATCAAAATTAATTGCAAACAAAACTCCCCCTGGGACCTGATGTATGTTGGAGGCACTCGTTGTTTCGAGCAAGCCATGGATTGATGCTTGTTGGTGGAGGGGGAGTATAAACTTTACCATTCTGTTTGGGAACCGCCTATAATGTGTTTAGCATGGAAGATATCGCCATCTCTTAGTTGTTACGTTGACAATGAAAGTATACCGCTCAAAATACAATTTATCTCTATTTCAAAACCGAGCTCTGGCACCTCTACAAATCCCTGCTTCCCTCTGCGAAGGGCCTATCCATTTACTTTTATGTTGAGTCATCACCCTCTTATTAAAAAGCACTAGCTGGAGAGCACAGCCGTCATTTGCATTCATCACTGTTAATTTATATTGGGTATGACTATGATTGGATCTCTTTTACCATGAATTACAATGTCTAGTCAGTCCTTGATCTTTAAAGGTGCTCTGCATTTATGTTTTGCGGTCTCAGAAAGGGCTAGCGAGATACCATCTTGTTATATCATATTATGATTGTTTTGAGAAAGTGTTGTCATCCGAGATTTATTATTATGACTTGCTAGTTGATTATGCTATTGATATGAGTAATGATGAGACCTGAGAATTATTGCAAGTGTGGTTAATTATGATCTATGTTGAAAACTTGAATGCTGGCTTGACATAGTTACAACAACAAGAGCAAACAGAGTTTGTAAAAGTTTTTCTTTCTTTCTTTCAGTTTGTCAACTGAATTGCTTGAGGACAAGCAAGGGTTTAAGCTTGGGGGAGTTGATACGTCTCCGTCGTATCTACTTTTCCAAACACTTTTGCCCTTGTTTTGGACTCTAACTTGTATGATTTGAATGGAACTAACCCGGACTAGCGCTGTTTTCAGCAGAATTGCCATGGTGTTGCTTTATGTGCAGAAAACAAATATTCTTGGAATGACCTGAAACTCCAAGGAACATCTTAGAAAAAAAATAAAAAATCCTCGCCAAAGATGAAGACCAGGGGGCCCACACCCTTCTCACGAGGGTGGGGGGCGCCCCCTACCTCGTGGGCCCCCTATTGCGTCTCCGACTCCAACTCCACCTCCATATATTGAGTTTCGATGAGAAAAAAATCAGAGAGAAGAAATCATCGCGTTTTACGATACGGAGCCGCCGCCAAGCCCTAAAACCTCTCGGGAGGGCTGATCTGGAGTCCGTTCGGGGCTCCGGAGAGGGGGATTCGTCGCAGTCGTCATCATCAACCATCCTCCATCACCAATTTCATGATGCTCACCGCCGTGCGTGAGTAATTCCATCGTAGGCTTGCTGGACGGTGATGGGTTGGATGAGATTTATCATGTAATCAAGTTAGTTTTGTTAGGGTTTGATCCCTAGTATCCATTATGTTCTGAGATTGATGTTGCTATGACTTTGCTATGCTTAATGCTTGTCACTAGGGCCCGAGTGCCATGATTTCAGATCTGAACCTATTATGTCTTCATGAATATATGTGAGTTCTTGATCCTATCTTGCAAGTCTATAGTCACCTACTATGTGTTATGATCCGGCAACCCCGAAGTGACAATAATCGGGACCACTCCCGGTGATGACCATAGTTTGAGGAGTTCATGTATTTACTATGTGCTAATGCTTTGTTCCAGTTCTCTATTAAAAGGAGGCCTTAATATCCCTTAGTTTCCAATAGGACCCCGCTGCCACGGGAGGGTAGGACAAAAGATGTCATGCAATTTCTTTTCCATAAGCACGTATGACTATATACGGAATACATGCCTACATTACATTGATGAATTGGAGCTAGTTCTGTGTCACCCTATCTTATGGCTGTTACATGACGAACCGCATCCGGCATAATTATTCGTCACTGATCCGGTGCCTACGAGTTTTCCATATACTGGTTCTCGCTTATTTACTTTCCCGCTGCTACTGTTACAATCACTACAAAATACCAAAAACATTACTTTTGTTGTCTTTACTTTTGTGGCCGCTACCACCACTATCATATTACTTTGCTACTAAACACTCTGCTGCAGATACTAAGTTTCCAGGTGTGGTTGAATTGACAACTCAGCCGCTAATACTTGAGAATATTCTTTGGCTCCCCTTGTGTCGAATCAATAAATTTGGGTTGAATACTCTACCCTCAAAAGCTGTTGCGATCCCCTATACTTTTGGGTTATCAACCATCAAGAGGGTCCGGACTACACTGCAACAGGACAGTGCGGCTCGTCAAGAGCTCGACTAGAAATTCGGCCCCGTCCCAACCCCAATGAGGTAGTGGCATTCGTACCACGTGTACACAATTACGCACTCAAAATTCCATGGACGTCGACGGAGGCACGAGATAATCAGGGGTCTACAATTCGCCCGGACCGATCCTGGACACACATACTTTTACTTCTTTTTCTTGTTTCAGGCACCCTTTTTCCGCGGGCCTGATGTCAAATCCTTTAGAAGGACTGAAATACAACAGAGGCAAGCAACACAGGTGTGTAGGGTAACCTTTATACGTTTTTCTTGACGGTATTCATACTTATTTCTTAGGACCCGCACGATGCGCCTATTGAGGCCAGCATGTTAAATGGCCGGATACTTCTTGCACCATCTGTACAAGATACGCCTTGACGTACCCATCCAGTTATAATATAAATGGTTTGTGGCCCAGTTCCTGTGGTTTTCGCTTCTTACTTGGTTTTTATTTCAATCTGCTTATTTGCTGCATCGACACTCTTTTATGTTTAATATTCGCCAGGGGCTACCTGTCGCCCCACAATACGGCAGCACAATTCGAACACTTCTTATAAAAGTTCGGCACCCCGAATTTAGCATTATATGCATTGGCTCCGAATCATGTCTTTGGTAAATAGTTGGGTTGCCCGGCTCCTGTGCTTGCTACCCTATGTTCCGCTCCATCGGCTACGGTAGTAAAGGGAGAACTACTGCGATTGTGCCCTGGCTTTGACCAGACGAGCACCTCAGTAGAGAAAGCCGAAAACTAACTGTCATGATGCGGCGAGAGCCGGTCAGCTAGTCGAGGGTTACAAATCGTTGGAGATTTTTTTCCGCGTTACGCAAGAGATCGGCACTTCCTGATCAGATGCTGACAGTACTCTGGCTTAAACCAGGGGCTGCGCTCACGCTTTATTATAAAACTCCTATGGCTAAGTGAGGGCGTTAAAGCCATAAAGTCGGATTGCCTTGTTCGTTGCGCTAAACAACTCCTTCAAAGGACCATGTAATTGGATCTAGATTGTTTATATTCCATACCGAACACCTCCGTACTATCTACGTGAGGGCAGAAGCCGACGACTGGCCAACCCTCAGATTACACACAACACGGCCGCATAGGAGGAAACAATTCAAAGCATAATCAAATTACTTCACAAAAACTGGCTTTGTTCACATGATACAAAGGCAACATGGATACATTTATTCAAATACAATGTCCCGCGAGCATTACGCCGCCACAAGTCGAGACCCTTCTACGACATCCTCGAAATATCGCTCGGGTGTGCGGTGCTTCTTGCCCTTTGGTGGCCCACTGGCAACTTCAACAGCGTTCATCTTCGTCCACCACATCTTGTAGCGAGTGAAAGCCATACGGGTAGCTTTAATACAGATGGAGCGCTTGATAACGTCCAGCCGAGGACAGGCGTTCACCATCCACCTCACGAGTCCGAAGTAGCTACTAGGCATAGCTTCGGCTGGCCACAACCGGATTATCAAATCCTTAATGGCTAGTTCGGCCACCCTATGCAACTCCACCAGCTGTTTCAGCTGATCGGTGAAGGATACGGGATGCTCTAGCGCCGCATACTGCGACCAGAAGAGCCTCTCTGAACAGCCCCCTCCTTCGGCTCGATAGAACTCCATGGCGTCTGATACACTGCGTGGCAAATCCGCAAAAGCACCTGGGGAACTCCAAACCCGGGTTAGTAAAAGGTACTGCTTCTCCGTATACTGGCTTTGCATCTTAAATGCCTTACCCGCCGTGATCTTCTTGGCCTCCTAAATCTCCTGGAGGGCGGCCTGGGCCTCATTCCATGTGGTCTCCGTGCTCTGACGAGCCTCGGCGAGTTCGGTCCCTCGAACCGACGCATCATGCTCCAAGGCCTCGCATTCTTTCACCGCATCCTGGAGCTCCTGGTGGACTTCTTTGACCCGAGCATTTAGCTTCTTACGGGCGGCCTGCTGCTGGACAGCCTGCTCCTCGGCCTCGCCCAGGGCCTTCCTCAGGGCCTCGACCTCGGTCACGGCTTCTGCACATATCACAATACCGCTGTCAATATACAACGCTTATCCTTTCCCGAACATATAGCAAGTCGTTCCTCACCTTGCTTCTCCTAGAGCCGAACCTTAACCTCGCCGAGCTCGCTCTTGGTCCGCTCCAGCCTCCGCTTCAGCTCGGAGACCTCGGCAACATGCGAGGTCGCGGCCAACAGGGACGCCTGCTTATCAATACATATTCAGTCAGCCTCTTATAATTAAGGATTGATCCCCTGCCCGGTCCTTGTCGCCGAACACCGGACAGCGTCCCAGGGGCTACGGGCTATACGGGGTTTTTCTCTTTCTTACCTCGAAACCTGTTAAACGCTGCTGCAGGCTTCATTCAGTCCGCTCTTAGCGGACTGAACCTTCTCAATCACTGCACCCATAAGGATACGGTGCTCATCGACGACGGAGGCGCTTCGTAGCACCCCCATCAGGTCATCTGGTGCTCCTGGATGGACAGGAGCCACCAGTGGAGGCGATGCACCCCCCCCCCCTCCTTCAAAGGGGGCTGCTCGCCCGACTCTGGAGCCATATTGGTCTCCGGAATCGTATTCGGCTGAGGGCCGAACTGGATACGGCCCTCTTTGCCAGTCTCCTTGGGGACTGACTCCCCCGTGTATCCGGCAGTGGAGGTCCCGCCTTGTGGTGCCTCCCGGACAACATCCTGGGCTCCTCCCCTCGGAGCGGTCCTCCGAGATAACACTTTGGTGTCGTCCCTGGCCCCGGGGGAGTAAGCAGGCGGTGGCGACATGCTCGCCATCTCCGACGGAGCCAACGAACCTCCAGATGAGGATCACTGGATAAGGTCACGGGCCGGACTGCAATAGTTTGGATTGACCATGTTAGAATAATAAAAAGAAAGGGCTGATATGCGCATGCATAAGCCATGTCACTTACGATGCGGCCTGGGGCCTAGTACGGGGGTGACGTTCCGGACAACTGTCAGCGTCCCACGCGGTGTTGACCGTTGGGGCGCCCTTCCCCTTTTTGGGCGCTTTCACCTCCAGATGTGTCGAGGCCGCCCTCTCCTTCTTCCTCTCCTCAGGAGGAGGGTTGTTTCCCTCCTCCTCCTCCTCCTCTTCCTCGTCATTTTCCTCAGGGACAGAGGAATGGGCCTCATCGTCTTCGGACATCGCGTCCGAAGTGCCCTTGCGACGGGGGCCACTCTTGGCCCCCTTGGCCTTCTTGTTGGCCTTCTTCTCCGGCGCCGTATATGGCGCCGGCACTAGCATCCTCGCCAGGCGCGGGATGACTGGTTCTTCGGGCAACAGAGCCTGATACTGGATCTGCTTCGCCCTCTCCATCCAGTCCTTAGGAAGCAATACTAAAATCTCATACATCATCCTCGAAACATTTAAGTTGGGAGTACATCAAAAGTAACATACCTCGCTGGCGGGGTGGTTACAATTGTGACCACGGTCTGAGTCCGTGGCCGGTTGCTTCTCGTTGCCCTGAAAGAGCAACTTCCAGGCCCCTTCGTGAGAAGTATCGAAGAGCCTTTTCAGGGCCTGGTGCTTCTTCAAATTGAATTCCCATAAAGGGCCGCTGCGGCGCTGGCACGGAAGAATCCGGCGGATTAGCATCACCTGGATAACGTCAACGAGCTTGATGTCCTTGGTCACCATGCTTTGAACGCGCATCTGCAGCGCTATCAGCTCGTCAGGTGCACACCAGTCCGGACTCTTCTCGACCCAGGAGGTGGGTCGCATGGGGGCGCTGGAGTGGAATTCAACAGCTGCGGCCCAGGTGGTGTCGCGAGGTTCTGTAATATAGAACCACTGCTTCTACCACTCCTTTACTGTCTCCACAAAGGTGCCTTTGGACCATGAGACATTGGATAGCTTGCTCACCATGGACCCTCCGCACTCTGTGTGTTGTCCCTCCACCACCTTCGGCTTCACGTTGAAGATTTTGAGCCATAGCCCGAAGTGGGGATGGATGTGGAGGAAGGCCTCGCACATGACGATAAACGTCGAGATGTTGAGGAAAGAATTCGGGGATAGATCATGGAAATCTATCCCGTAGTAGTACATCAGCCCGCGGACGAAAGGGTGGAGTGGAAACCCTAGCCTGCGGAAGAAATGGGGGATGAATACTACCCTCTCTATGGGCTCCAGCATGGGGATGACTTGTCCCTCGGCTAGCAGGCGATGGGCGATATCTTTCGCCAAATATCCGGCCGCCCGGAGCTTAGTAATGTCCTCCTCCTTGACGGAGGAGACCACCCACTTGCCCTGACCACCAGATCCGGACATGGTTGCTTGAGTGGAGAGCAGATGAGAACTTGGGCGTTGGAGCTTGAGATCGAAAAGGCGGAGACAGAGAGAGAGAGAGAGTAAGGAGAGGAAGAGGGAATCCTTATCCCCTATTAAGGCAGCAAATATTAAACGCCTCCTCACTCGCCTTAGGATTCGCCTGTTCGCTAGGACTGTATAAACGGCACGGTTGAGTTACCCATGCCCGCATTGATGAGAATCCCGCAATAAGGGGGCACGATCTCTGTTTCGACAAGGCGTGCCAATAGCAACCGTGTCCCGAAGCGTGGGAGGGCAGAAGAAAAAGGTTCGAAATTATAACCGGACAGACGTGATGTCGTGTTGGAAAAAAGATGTCAACAGATTAGATTTGTGCAAATATTATATTCTCTCTGCGGTTGTGTATGGTGTACGTAACTGGTCAGGATATACTTACTTCGTCTGAAGACTATTCTGGAGTTCGGAAGGATGGAACCCGCCTTGCAATGCCGAAGACAAATCTACGCGCCGGGCTCCTCGTCATTGAAGCCAGGTTCAGGGGCTACTGAGGGAGTCCTGGACTAAGGGGTCCTCGGGCGTTCGGCCTGTTATCCATGGGCCGGACTGATGGGCTGTGAAGACATGAAGGCCGAAGAATGCACCGTGTCCGGATTGGACTCTACTTGGCGTGGAAGGCAAGCTCGGCGACCGAAGATTCCTTCTTATATAACCGACTCCATGTAAACCCTAGATCCCCTCAGTGTCTATATAAACCGAAGGGGATAGTCCGGAAAGGACACCACATATACTCATTACCATACCCACATAGGTTAGACCTCTAGGGTTTAGCCATTATGATCTCGTGGTAGATCAACTCCTGTAACACTCATATTCATCAATATCAATCAAGCAGGACATAGGGTTTTTCCTCCATAGAGAGGGCCCGAACCTTGGTAAACATCGTGTCCCCCGTCCCCTGTTACCATCGATCCTAGACGCATAGTTCGGGACCCCCTACCCGAGATCTGCTGGTTTTGGCACCGACAGGAGGCTTGTCCAAGGAAGGGCAACACCCAAGCACCGGTCCACCCACATATCAAATTTTCAAAGTAACGAACGTGAATCATATGAGCATGATGAAAACTATATTGACAACAATTCCCATGTGTCCTCGAGAGCGCTTTGCTTTATGTAAGAGTTCGTCCAGGCTTGTCCTTTTCTACAAAAAGGATTGGGCAACCTTGTTGCACCTTAGTTACTTTTATTACTTGTTTCCAGTTACAAATTAACTTATCACAAAACTATCTGTTACCGATAATTTCAGTGCTTGCAGAGAATACCTTACTAAAAACTGCTTATCATTTCCTTCTGCTCCTCGTTGGGTTCAACACTCTTACTTATCGAAAGGACTATGATAGATCCCCTATACTTGTGGGTCTTCGGTAACTAATTTAATGAGACATTATCTCATCTCTTATCCCAGTTCATCTGCCTCCTTTAATCACCCGACCGAAATCACCATGAATTCATTTTTATTCGAGCTGATTTGAGTATTTTCTTTCATTCATAGAGTGTACAGTGCACGGACACATCAGGACTTTGCGGCCTCGGTCAGCCATCCATGGAGTTCCATCTCACCGTACCAGATGACTTGAGTATGCGTGGTATGTTCAATCTCACCCTAAATCGGTTGGCATGGCCTACTTTCCTGAACATATACTATATATTGTTGCATTTGGATAAAAGGTGCCACATGCAGCATATACGTCAAAGGGGATTTTTTCGTCTTCTTTCTATATTAGGAAAATTAATGATGTATTATTCTTTCGATTACTCTCATATTTCCATGACATCATGGTTACCCTATCTGTTTAATTATAGATTTTTGTCCCTTGATTTCAAGTGTTGTATACTTCTTTCAACTTCGCCCATATTTGCATGTTACCATATTCTTTAACAATCCTACCATTTTTTGCAACGTGTCCCTTGCTATGCAACAGAATCTGTAGTACACAATCTTTCCCTTTACATAAATAAAGTCTGCAGGGATGTCATACTAAACACAAACCATGGATTTACAATTGTTGCTTCTGTAAGACTTGATGAATGTGGTCACTCATATTTTGCCAAGGGCATTTGGACATAAAATTATAAGTTTTATGTACTGAAAGCTGGCATAAAATTGCACTCCACATAAAAGAGCTTGGTCATGAGATATATGCTAACTTCCCCGATGATATCATCCATCCAGACTTTGTTTGAAGTATCTGCATGTTGACTTACCCAGCAATATCAAAGGAATTGTGTAGTATTTAAGCAACCAATGTTATTCCATTTTCTTACTCTATTCCTACCTACTAACTTCTAGTTACCAATACACTTTTCTATTGCCTTGTCTTAACTAAATATTCCCTGTACTCCCACTTCTATCAGAAAGCGCCGCTGATGAGGAGACTCCGGAGGTGGAGAACGGGGCTACCAACAAGTGGAGGCGGGTCAAGCAAGAACCGCAAGCAACTCTAGCAAGCCTAGACTTCATCAGCAGCCTCCCCGATGATATGTTGATAGTCATCATCTCCCTCCTCCCAATCAAATATGGGGCGTGGACAACTGTCCTTTCCCGGCGATGGCGCCCCCTATGGAACTCCACCCCTCTCGACCTCATCGACACCCACGAGCTCTGCCATGGCTATTGCAAAAGCTTGGATGCGTTCTCCAAGGTCGTCGGTAGTCATCCTGGCCCAACCAGAGGCCTTAGCATGGGCAAGTTCCGTTCCAACGGTAAGGACCGAGCCAAGCTTGACGACTAGTTCCAATCCCCCACCTTATACCAGCTCGAGGAGCTCACTTTTGATGATGGGCATATGCGCTTGCTGCCAACATTCGCGCTCCACCTCACGCACATGTTGCGCGTCGTCAAGTTCAGGAACTGCCATCCCCCCTTAATGATGCGCCCGCTCTTATTCTACCACGACTGAAGCACCTCGAGCTCGTTGCCGTCTTCCTCCCAAATGGTGACATGGAGCGCCTGCTCCATGGTTGTAATACTCTCGAGTACCTTTGTCTTTAGGCGATCAGTGGGTTGAGTAGCTTCCACATTACCTCCATGACTCTCCGGACTATTTATGTGGGTTGCTGGTGCTGCAAGAAGACATCACAAGATGTGTACTACTGTATGGTCATTAAGGACACACCTTCACTTGAGAGATTACTTGTAGTTGATCAAGAAGGTCCAACAAGAATCAATGTCATTCCTGCACCGAAATTGACACTGGTGGGCTACTCGTCTGACAAACACTCGGAATTTGTTATTGGATCCACACCCGTGTAGGTACAACAACCGCCTGCTACCTTTCCTTCTATAAATTAACATTATTTCCAATTTTAAAGATGTATGTCCGCCTATCATCCAGAAAATAATTCTGACAAGCTTGACCCCAAAACTGCGCACAGTGAAGGTCTTGGCACTAGAATCTATCAGCCCCAACCTGGACCAAGTTGTTAGTTTCCTGAGATGCTTTCCGTGCCTAAAGAAGCTATATATCGAGGTAATGTTCCTTTCCTTTTAAATGTTAACCATAAGGGAGTTCAATTTGTGACACCTTTTTCCAATTTTACAATGACAATGTACTATGATTTCTGAAGGATTTTCGGAGGATTTCAATACATACATGTCCCCCCCCCCCCCAATATTGGTTGCTTGATCCATATGGTTACAATCCATAAGCAGTTCTCCTTTGGATTTATCTGTACTAGTTTTCTTAGGGAACTTTTCATCCACTCCAACCTCTTGTGAAGAAGGCTACATTTTTCTAGATTGTAATCAAATGCCCATGTTAATCATGTCGGATCAAAGATGGCACATTAGTGCATTTTACAAATCCTGCAAACCAAATAGGCCTGTAGTAGTGTTCAAAACTGCATCTGGCACTAACACGTTTTCTTCTTTTGCAGATAAGATTAGGCCCGGTGGTGTATAATGTGATACAATATAATAATCACATCGAATGCCTAGATCTGCATCTCTCAGAAATTACTTCGAACTCCTACCGAGGGACCTTACCGGAGATTATATTCTTCGGGTTCTTTGTTGTCAGAGCAAGGGTGTTGAAGGCAATGAGGTTCGCCCTACATTTATTTTGCAAAAATGAATGGTTTGTTGATCAACGCTGGTGGCTGCGGTGGAATGGAATAGGCACCGAAAATGCTGGATTTCATTTTGGAACTTCACATGACAGAGTAATCAGAACTCATCGTGTCAACCCCATACATGACTTCTCAGTGGCTGGCCCCTTTGCAAAAATTATGAGGTTTCAAAACCAGCCTTACAAGTGACAATATTAGTTTGAACCTTTCTTATATCCATGTATAGCAGATCAGCGCGAGCGTTTGCAGTTGATGAGCTGAATTTCATTTCTAATATCAATTTGAACCTTGTAATATTCAAATTTGAGCCATATAACTTTGGAATTTGAACCTTGTAATATTTCGAGCTTTTGTGGTAAAATCGTTGAAATGGCATCTTATGAGACTCGTATATTGGTAGCACTATTTTGACCTTAAGATGCAATGGACTTCGATTTTGTTAACCATTCTCGAATCTGTTTACCTTGTCGATCTCATAGCACACGATATGTATAGCTAACTCGACGGTGATCTTCAACATTATTGCACACAGTTGGTTTCTTCAACCCTGTGCCCTATAGAGCGCATAATTAATTATCGCACTCGACTGTCCATCATCACCCTTCTGTGTAACTTTGACCTCATCACCCACGGGTAAACTTATGACCGAAGTCATTCCACACACTTTGTTTTACAAAGCTGTTTGTCAATAAACGCCCATTGTCGGTGTCAAAACCGACGGATCTCAGGTAGGGGGTCCCGAACTGTGCGTCTAGGCCGGATGGTAACAGGAGGCAAGGGACATGAAGTTTTACCCAGGTTCGGGCCCTCTCGATGGAGGTAAAACCCTACGTCCTGCTTGATTAATATTGATGATATGGGTAGTACAAGAGTAGATCTACCACGAGATCGAGGAGGCTAAACCCTAGAAGCTAGCCTATGGTATGATTGTTGATGTGTACGTCATCCTACGGACTAAAACCCTCCGGTTTATATAGACACCGGAGAGGGTTAGGGTTACACAAAGTCGGTTACAATGGTAGGAGATCTACATATCCGTATCGCCAAGCTTGCCTTCCACGCCAAGGAAAGTCCCTTCTGGACACGGGACGGAGTCTTCAATCTTGTATCTTCATAGTCCAGTAGTCTGGCTAAAGGATATAGTCCGGCCATCCGGACACCCCCTAATCCAGGACTCCCTCAGTAGCCCCTGAACCAGGCTTCAATGACGACGAGTCCGGCGTGCATATTGTCTTCGGCATTGCAAGGCAGGTTCCTCCTCCAAGTACTTCATAGAAGATTTTTGAACACAAAGATAGTGTCCGGCTCTGCAAAATAAGTTTCCACATATTGCCATAGAGAGAATAATATTTACACAAATCTAATCTGCTGATGTATTCCGTAGCATGACATCACACCATGGCCAAGCCTTTATCCGAGTCGTTTCATTATCCCACCTCAGCGCGTCACGCGAGGCGGTTTCCTTGGCACGTCTTGTTAAAGCAGAGATCGTGTCCCCTTATCCCGGGATTCTCATCAATACTGGCGTGGGTAACACAACCGCTTCTAGGACTCCTAGATTATAGGCAAGTCCAAGCGGACATGGAGAGGACGATTGATATTCACCCTCTTTATAAAGGAGACAAGGCTTTTATTTTTCCCTCCCGTGCTCAATCGAATCCTTCCCCCACCTCAAGCTCAAACGCCCGAAGTTCAGGTCAGGTGCTCTGAACCTCCAGTCATGTCCGGATCTAGCCTTCAAGGCTGATGGATGCCTTCCTCCGTCGCGGAAGAAGACATCAAGAAGTTGAGGGAGGCCAGATATTTGACCGCCGAGATTTTGCATCGGCTGCCTCCCCGAGGGCAGGCCGTGCCCACCCCCGAACCCAACGAGAACGTCGTGTTCGTCTCCCACTTCCTCCGAGGCCTAGGCCTTGCCCTGGATCCTTTTGTCAGGGGTTTGATGTTTTACTACGGGCTAGATTTTCATGATCTAGATCCGGACTCCTTTCTTCATATCACGACATTTATTATCGTGTGCGAGGCCTTCCTCCGGGTTACCCCTCACTTTGGCCTATGGCTCAAGACCTTTGAAGTGAAGCCGAAGCTGGTCGAGGGGCAACATGCAGCGTGTGGAGGTGCCTCAATACGCAAGATGATGGGAGCTCCGTGGCCCAAAGGTTCCATCCCAGAGGTGTCTGAATTGTGGCAACGGGAGTGGTTCTACATCATGGCTCCTAGAAGTGCCAAGTGGGCGCCCCCCTATTTTCTGCTCGGGCCCCCCACCACAGCTGATGTCATGGATCAGCAGAGGTTTGAGCTGGGGTCCAGTCAAGGACGTGCCTATACTGCAAGGCCGCATTCGAGATCTCTTCAATGGAGATTTCAGTTTGGTTGCGGTGATACAGGTTATGCTGGTTTGTCAAGTCCAGCCTTGCAAACGCCGGCCTCTTCGCCTGTGGGAATTCAATCCTGAGGGACCGCGTGCCATTCAAAATTTTCTCAGCCTGACGCACAAGGAGATGTACAAGTCATTCTTCGGACCTCAGATGGAGTGTCCAGAAATCACCGAGGACGTGGGTCTGAGTAGTAACCGCGCCGCCGAACAGGTAAGGCATCTTCCGGCCGAACATACTATCTCTACTTTGTTACGGAGTTATTTCTGAGAGTTCGCTTTTTGACCAGGACTGGCTAACAAAGGCAAAGTTGATTCAGTGTTCGGCCCCCCTCCCTGAGGGTTTGGAAAATCCAGTATTGGAAAAGATGCTCCAGACCGCACCTTGCCCGGAGCCCTTGAAGGAAGATACTATGGAGGATAATGCGGGCGGACGTGGGCCCCCAACGCTGCCCATTCTAGCCGAGGGAGCGAGCGTCTCCATGAGGAAAGGCGGCCAGAAGAGGAAAAGGACTGTGCCCGGGGATTCGGAAGCCGAAGCTTCCAATCGGGAGAAGAAGTCTCCCACAGAGGGTCCCACCTCGGGGGGCGCTGTTGCCGCACAAAGTCCGCGGGGGGATCAATTCTCCCATGAGTCGTAAGTGACCCGGAATACCTTTAATAGTACAGATGTGCCATTTTTCTTCTGAGAAAATAACCACCGCATATATTTTGCAGTTCGGGCCTTAGCCCCTCTCAAATGAGCTCATCTTCGCGGGATCTTCTTCCAGAGATGATGGAGAGCGAAACGCCTCCTCCGGACTCCTCCGCTCCAGAAGCGGGCGACCCTGAAGTGTCGTCGCGGAGGGCCTCTCCAAGTCCGGTGAGGCCAGAAGATAATCCCATTGACCCCCGAAGCTCCCAGTGTCCGGCTCCCGAAGGGAGCAGACAAAAGAGTCCGGCCCCGTCTAGTGTGCGATCGGATGTTCTGAGGGAGTTGGTGGGGCGAGCGGCCATCTCAGATGAACACCGTGTGATGATGAATACGGTGATGGAGAGAATATCGTCCGCCGAAAGCGGATTGCATGAAGCTTTTATGAGTCTACTGACAGGCTTTGAGGTACGTAAAAGAATGTATGATAATCCTGCACATGCTAGGTGTGCCATGTGTAGATAGTAGCCCCTGAGACTCTGGTTGTCGTCGAAAACGACAACGAACAGAGGATCATATTCCCAGGAAATAACCATATTGCCTCTGTGTGCAGGTGATGGAAGCTCCGGTGGCTAGCCGTACTAGCGAGTTTGCCCATTTAGAGCGGCAATTAGATGCGGCAGACGCCGACATCGAGCTTGTTAACAAAAGGCTTGACGAGGCACAGGGTAAGTGTCAATATCTGGTAAACGTCACATAGGAAGAGCAGCATGATGCCAGTATCTTAAATATGTTGTGACTGCAGATGGAGCTACCACTGTTGAAGCCTTACGGGCAGAACTTGCCCGAGCCAAGGAACAAGCAAGGTTAGGTAATGTGGCTGCTGTGAAGGCGGCCGAAGAGTTGCAAGCCGAGAGGGCCGCACATGGCGAGACCCGAGACAAGATGGCCAAGATGGCTATAGAATTAAAAGCCGCCGCCGACCGTTGTCGGGTTCTTGAAAAGGAAAACCAATCGAAGGCATCGGACCTTGAGAAGGCTGCTGCGACGAAAAAGGATCTCCGCTCTGCTATGAGGGCAAAGAAGGAGGAGCTGCGGGAAGCCGGGGATATTGTAGCTGGGAAATCCTTTATGTTGCGGAGGAAATTCGGAGATCCACGGTATGCCCCTCTGTGTCGGCTGTGGAGTTTGGAGGATGTGTATATGGATTTGGCGGCGAGCGCTGCCGATGCGGCCAAGTACTTCCAGGGTCAGACGGACCATGGAGTAGACCAGCTGTTTTGGAGGCAATTCCATTCTCCCAAGCGTCCACTTTCATTGACTGGCCAATTAGCCGAGTGGGCCGAACTAAATAGGTTGTCCGGACTCTCTATGAGGTCTTTTGTGGATCAGCTATGGCCGGGAAGGCCAAAACCGAATAGCTATTTCATCTTGGTGCAGCAGGTCCTTGACGTGGTGCCGCGTATTGATGCGATGAGGAGGTCGGCGTGCATAGAGGGCGCACGGATGGCCTTTGCCCGTGTTAAGGCATATTGGGCGGAGATGGATGCTACCAATGTTGCAGCGCGGGATTCGGGTATAGGTCGAAAGGCTGTCGAGCACTACTTCGGAGAAGTTCTTGAGCGTGCCCGTTTGATGGAGACCCAGTGCTCAAAAAATATTATGTTTGAGTGATATGTAATCTCATTGTAACGAAATGCTTTTATAAATTTTTATAAGGCTATTTTTATACTTTTGCCTGAAAGTAATATGATGCCTCCTGGGCGGCCGTTTATGTATACATGTGTATAACTTGAAAGATTGCAGCCGTCGACTTCAACCCTCACGCATATAATGCGGAGTAGCTCGCAAAAACACGCATTCACACTTAACCCAACATCTTGGTCCTATTAAGGAGGTGATAACGGAGCGAGCGAGGCAACCGGACTATGATGCTTTAGCATTTTCACTTAGCCATAGGAGTTTGACAGTGGGGCTACTAGATAGCCCCTGGTGGCTCCGCACTCTCCCGATCTCAGGGTGCGTACATGCCTGGCCGGGAAATGGCCCTTCGTTAAGGCGGAGGAATTCTAACATTCCCACAAGTCATCGAGTGGTTGACCAGTCTCACGCTATATCATGACAGTCAGTTTTCGGCTTTCTCTACTGAGGTGCTCGTCCGGATGAACCAGGGCACAATCGCAGTAGTTCTCCTGGTGCTACCTTAGCCGGCAAGGCGTAACGTAAGGCACCAAAACACAGGAGCCGGGCAAACCCAACATTTGACCAAAGACAATGATTCGGAGCTGATGCATATAGGGCCAAACTCGCGACGTCGAACACTCCCTAAGGTATTCGGTCTTTGTGGTATAAACCGGGCCTAAATAGTGGCCTTTGTAAGAAGCCCCGTGTGTCCAGGTACATGCATTGTTCTGGCGTGGCCACATGCCAAGACATCAGCATCCTTCTCAACGGTGGATATGTATCAACAAGAGACAGTAAAAAAGGTTTACGCGGGGTCTTAATCTAAAAAGAATCCTTGGAGCGGGTCCCTGCTGCACGTCTGCGCCTGTGTCTCCGTTGTGCCGTATCCTGGACGGGTGTAGCACGATGATCGTCTGTAAAATAGAGGAAGTTAAGTGAAAAAGTTGTCGTGCAAAAGGATAGTTTTTAAAGAAACCATGTATAATTCAAGATGGTAAGAAATTGCCACTTGTTTGCGCGCGTTGAGCCCCTTATATTGACAAATAGGGGTGTGACCACTTATTTCTGTATAAATAGCGGTGCCGGACTTGATTAGTTGTATCTGAGGTCTTGACGACCTATTGGATGCTTTCGTTTGTCCGGGCACCTTTAGTGTGCGGCGGCCAAGGCAGCCTCACTTTCTTTGGCGCGTAGAGATCGCTTGATATTTCCATGCACTGTAATGATGCCACGTGGACCAGGCATCTTGAGTGTGAGGGAGGCGTAGTGTGGTATTGCATTAAAGCGAGCGAAAGCTTCGCCTCCGAGCAGTGCTTGATAGCCACTTTGAAACGGAGCGATGTGGAAAGTTAAATGCTCGCGACGGAAGTAATCGGGGGAGCCGAATGTAACTTGTAGTAGGAGGGAGCCCGCACAATGAGCCCCTGGGCCTGGCGTTACTCCTTTAAAGGTAGTGTTGCTATGGCGAATTTGTGTTGGGTCTAGCCCCATCCCGCGGATTGTATCCTGATATATTAGGTTTAGGCTACTGCCGCCGTCCATCAAGACCCTTGTGAAGTGATATCCGCCAATTACTAGGTCTAATACCAGGGCAGCCCATCCTGCGTGTCGGATACCTGCTGAGTAATCGCGATGGTCAAAAGTGATCGGTTGAGATGACCAGTGGCAGGACTTCGTGGTGATAGGCACTTGGGTATACTTTCTTGGGAGTGCCGCATTGTTTTTTTCCTTGATTACGTGTAACACGTTTACTGTTTTGACTTCGGGTGGAAATTGCTTTTGTTCCCCCGTGTCTTGCTTGGGGGGCTCGTCCTCGTCTTCACTTTGTGTATCCTCCCCCTTGTGTACGGCGTTGAGCTTGCCGGACTGCTTGAAGACCCAACATTCTCTATGGATATGATTAGCAGGTTTACCAGGGGTACTATGAATCTGACATACTTGGTCCAGGATTTTGTTGAGGCTGGACAATTCATCCCTGGTGCCTTTAGGGGGCGGCTTTTGCCCTGGCCGAGAGCTTTTGAATCCAGCATTTACTGCCGTGCCCTTCATGCTGTCTTCTTTATTCTGGCGTTTGTTATTGCTGTTGCGCCATGATTTCCCATTTCCATCTCTAACTTCAGATGTACTGGGGTCACTGGTGCTGCATCTGGCTAGCCAGCTGTCCTCTCCCGTGCAAAAGCGGGTCATGAGGTTTGTTAATGCGGCCATCATTCTCGGCTTATTTTGGCCGAGGTGTCTGGTGAGCCATTCGTCACGGACACTATGCTTGAAAGCCGCTAAGGCTTCGGCGTCCGGACAGTCGACAATCTGGTTCTTTTTAGTAAGAAACCTGTTCCAAAGCTTTCGGGCTGACTCTCCGGGCTGTTGAGTTATATGACTCAAATCGTCCGCATCCGGAGGTCGGACATAGGTCCCTTGAAAATTTGCCCGAAAGGCGTCTTCGAGCTCTTCCCAACTTCCAATGGAGCTTTCGGGGAGGCCTTTGAGCCAGTGACGAGCTGGCCCTTTGAGCTTGAGGGGTAGGTACTTGATGGCGTGGAGGTCATCTCCTCGAGCCATATGGATATGAAGGATGTAGTCCTCAATCCAGACCCCAGGGTCTGTTGTTCCGTCGTATGCCTCTATGTTTACGGGCTTGAATCCCTCTGGGAATTCGTGGTCCAGCACCTCATCGGTGAAATATAGGGGGTGTGCGGCACCACTGTAGTTGGGTGTACCGCGTTGTTCGGATGTTTGTTGTGTTGCATTGTATGCTGGGGCGCGCTTGCGTGGTCCATAGATGGATCTTGTTGCACTGTTCTTTGGGTGCGAGCCCTCGCATTGGTTGCGTGTTGTATGGTGAGTGGCATTGTATGCCGCTCTGTGTTGGTAGAGGGGTCGTCCATCCGACCAGGTGGCTGCTTTGATATTTGGTTGTGGGGGGTCTGAGGCCTCCTCATCGAATTCGGGTAGCAGTTTCCGCTTTGGGTAGCTCTTGTAGGGGCGATTGTCGCCGTACCTTGCTGCTGTGTTGAGTATTTTACTCCATCTGATTTGGAGTGTGTCTTGCGCGGCCTTGAGCCTTTGCTTCTGCTTTCTCAGACTCCTCGCGGTGGCAACAAGCCTTTTACGGGCAGTCTGCTGCTCCGGGTGCCTGTCCGGCGTTATGTCGTCCGGACCATAATCCTTGATAGGATTTGTTTGTTCGGTTTGATTACCCGGATTGCCGTTGTCCGGCAGCGGTTCGCCCTGCTCCAGCGCTGGGTCTGTGTGATCGCTATTTCTGTCGGGGCGGGATTTGGGGCGGCGCTTGCATCGCCGCTTTGACTGGTTTTCGAGGGAACAAGCCTTCGGTGCGTCCTTCCGCTCCTCGTCGTCATCTTTTGGTGCGTCCACCATGTATACGTCATATGACGAGGTGGCGTTCCAGGGCCCAATAGGCGCTGGTTCTTTGTCGTCTCCTTCATCGGCGTCCATACCGTCGATGTCCTCGGAGTCGAGGTCGAGCATGTCGGTTAAATCGTCGACGGTGGCTACAAAGTGGGTGGTGGGTGGGCTTTGAATTTCTTCATCGTCCGTATCCCAATCTCGCTGACCGTTGTCCCGATAAAGAGAAAGAATTTAGTGATTTCATAGTATCGCCGAAGGGCGGGTTCTGAAAGATGTCCGCAGCAGTAAACTCCATGATCGGCGCCCAATCGGATTCGATCGGCAGAGGCGCGAATCGTTCGGAGTCCGGAGAGGAGTCCGGCTCCTTGGAATCATGAGTTTCGCGGAGTGCGGGGCTGGCATTCGGCTCAATCTCCGTTAAGATCACAGCCCCCGAGGTGGCGTCCAACCGCCCATCCTCAATCGGCGCAGTTGGCTCTGAATTAAGGGTCGGAGCTGACGCGGGTGCGGCCTCCAGGGCACTGTTCGGCGGCAAAGCTAAATCGTGCTCGTCGTAACAGAGCGGCGCGCTCGGCAGTGGCTCGAATCCGTCGGAGATCAAATCTCCACGGATGTCAGCCGTGTAGTTTAAACTTCCAAATCTGACCTGACGGCCAGGGGTGTAGCTTTCGATCTGCTCCAGACGGCCAAGCGAATTGGCCCGCAGTGCGAAGCCGCTGAAGACGAAGATCTGTCCGGGGAGGAAGGTCTCACCCTAGACTGCATCGATATTGATGATCGTAGGAGCCATCGAGCCTTACGGCGACGACACAGAGGAACTCTCAATGAAAGCACCAATGTCGGTATCAAAACCGGCGGATCTCGGGTAGGGGGTCCCGAACTGTGCGCCTAGGCCAGATGGTAACAGGAGGCAAGGGACACGAAGTTTTACCCAGGTTCGGGCCCTCTCAATGGAGGTAAAACCCTACGTCCTGCTTGATTAATATTGATGATATGGGTAGTACAAGAGTAGATCTACCATGAGATTGAGGAGGCTAAACCCTAGAAGCTAGCCTATGGTATGATTGTTGATGTGTACGTCGTCCTACGGACTAAAACCCTCCGGTTTATATAGACACCGGAGAGGGTTAGGGTTACATAAAGTTGGTTACAATGGTAGGAGATCTACATATCCGTATCGCCAAGCTTGCCTTCCACGCCAAGGAAAGTCCCTTCCGGACATGGGACGGAGTCTTCAATCTTGTATCTTCATAGTCCAGTAGTCCGGCCATCCGGACACCCCCTAATCCAGGACTCCCTCACCCATGATTTGTCCCTCTTCTAGCCGACGTGTGGCCAAACTAGCCGGGCAGGAAGCTTGCATAGTAAACTGCATGGTAGCGCAGGAACAAGCTCACCGACGATACATTTGGCGCCCTTCGAGCCCACGTGTGGTCAAACAAAACGCGTGCAGTGTTGTCAAGCGTGCACTGGAATCCTTCGCTATGAACGCGGTGACCATACATGACGATTACAGGCCGGCCGACCCCCATTTATTACAGCAACCATTTAACCCTTGTGTCTCTTCAACCTTTCGATCGCACCCCACCATTGCAAGAAGCACACCCACCATGAAAAATTCTTAGAGGGTATCCTGTGCGGCTCCAATGGCGCTCTGAGCAGCTGCTGACAAAGAGCAACAGTTCACCATCCATGTCGTGGTGGACACCCATAGAAGGTTCACGGAGCTCTCGGTGGTGTACACTAACAACCTGGTCTTGGTGGAGCACTCCATCCACATCATGGAGATGTTGCTTGCTGAGGAGAAGTACAAGGTGGTCGGGTTCGACCTCGAGTACACCCGCGCTCATGTCAGGTCTCGTCCTAAGGTCATTGGCGCCCAGATGTGTGTGTGCAATCATGTCCTCCTCTACCACTATTGCCTGGCCACAAGGCCTTGCGAGCGTTTCGCCAGGTATGTCAACAGCCCCCACTACATGTTCACTACGGTGGACATCACCAATGATGTAAAGGTGCTCAAGAATCTGGGCATCGCCTGCCAGAATCTTGTCGACATCCAGGGCCAATACAAGATCTGGGCAGCAATGAGCATGAGAAGGACTCACTAGTTCACCTCGCCGAGGCCATCATCGATCCCTACTACAGAGACATGAAGGATTCCGGCAACAAGGACAAGCGTGTCTGGCACTCGGCCTGGATGGAGAAACTCGACAAAGCTCATGTCGTGTACGCGGCCAAGGAGGCGTACATGAGCTACGAGATGTACAAGCAGATCGTTGACATGAGGAAGTGCCTCCTTCCCGAAAACGGCCAGGGATCCAGCCGGAAGCAGAAATATGGCAAGCGTCATTGCAACAAGAAGTAGATGATTAGATCCTTGTTTCTCCTAGTTTAGTATGCATGTAATTGCTTGCTTTGGTGTGTGAAAATGCCATGTGTGCAGTCACTTGTCTAATTGTATGCTTAATTTGGTTATCCAATGTTGTCTTTTTAAGTATATATGTTGATGCTCTATAGACAGAGCAAATCACATTGCGCACGGACTAAACAATGGAACCCGTCGGTGATGATTTCATCAATCACTGACAATTTTATACCAGAAATCGTTTGCTCACAACACACACGGCTTGTTAACAGGAATCGTCTATGTTTTTATCGGTCTTCCCACACATTTCCGATTACAGGCCTGTTTGCGGCGTATCACACACATCTTGTTAAGTTGAACCGTTTATATTCTCTTGGCTCAACGCAAATAGTTTGTCCGAGTGAACTGTAAACCGTATATAGCACACACCTTCACCTGGATGACCGTTTCTTTTGTGTTCCCTAATCACAAACAATTCATCCGAGTGAACTATATGTCGTATATGACACACACCTTCATCTGGCTGCCCGTTTCTGTTCTTTTGCCGCATCGCAAACAGTTCATTGGACTGAATAGTATGCCCAGCATCACACACGCAACTAAAATCCGAACCGTGTTTGATGTAACCGCCATCGCAAATGTTTTGCATCTTTTTTGACGGGTTTTTACATCACTGTTTGCGATTAATGCATCACACACAATTTCCTCAAAGGGTCTCTGATCGTAGTGTCGTGTTAGCAGCATCCTGCAGTAGTGCTAGCTCCAATTCATCAATATAATGTAGGCATGTATTTCGTATATATTCATACGTACTTATGGAAAAGAACTTGCATGACATCTTTTGTCCTACCCTCCCGTGGCAGCAGGGTCCATAAGGAAACTAAGGGATATTAAGGCCTCCTTTTAGTAGAGAACCGGAACAAAGCATTAGCACTTAGTGAGTACATGAACTCCTCAAACTACGATAATCACCGGAAATAATCCCAATTATTGTCACCTTGGGGTATGCAGATCATAACTCGTAATAGGTGTCTACAACTTGCAAGATAGGATCAAGAACACACATATATTCATGAAAACATAATAGGTTTAGATTTGAAATCATGGCACTCGGGCCCTAGTGACAAGCATTAAGCATAGCAAAGTCATAGCAACATCAATCTCACAACATAGTGGATACTAGGGATCAAACCCTAACAAAATTAACTCAATTACATGATAAATCTCATCCAACCCATCACCGTCCAGCAAGCCTACAAAGGAATTACTCACTCCCAACGGTGAGCATCATGAAATTGATGATGGAGGAAGGTTGATGATGACGATGGTGTCGATTTCCATCCTCTGGAGCCCCGAACGGACTCCAGATCAACCCTCCCGATGAAGATCAGGAGGTGGCGGTGGCTCCGTATCATAAAACGTGATGAATCCTTCTCTCTGATTTTTTCTTTGTGAATAGGTACATATGGAGTTGGAGTTAGGGTTGTCGGAGCTCCAGGGGCCCCACAAGCCTAGGAGGCGCGCCCCTAGAGCTTGTGGCTCTAGGGTGGCCCCCATCTGGTATCTTTTTCCACCGGTATTTTTATATATTCCAAAAATATTCTTTGTAAATTTTCAGGTCAATCCGAGAACTTTGATTTCTACACAAAAATAACACCATGGCAATTCTGCTGAAAACAACGTCATTCCTGGTTAGTTCCATTCAAATTATGAAAATTAGGGTCCAAAACAAGGGCAAAAGAGTTTGGAAAAGTAGATATGATGGAGACGTATCACAACTCACTAGTAGCAGAAGCTTATACCAAAACTTGTCCCAATATTTTTACCACAGCATGTTGGTGCCATGCCTTTACAACATGCCAAGTTTCATGATTTTCAGGTGAGTTTTGAATTTATAGGAATTTTAAAACCAAGTTGATCAATGTTTCCACCCGAGTCACGACACCCAGATGTTTGAAATTCATTACCATTTCTTGCATGAGGCCTAAACATTAACCCAAGGGCACCTATATAATTTTTCAACCCATTTTGGTGCATTGGAGCATGTGCATGTAGTTCAAATTTGAATTATGCACACTAAATGCCTAGAAACTCAATTAATGTATAAAGGAGGCAAACGAACCCTGAATAATTCCAAATTTTAACACAACACTCCTATAGTTGCATGTTCATTGCAGATAGATGTTCTAGCAATTCAGACACCGTCCTTTCCCACCATGACCCCATTTTGTCTTTCAAATCAAAATGAAAAAAATTAAGTACACCACAAATAGTTTAGTAGTAAGAATTGTGTGCGATGCAGTATAAAATATCTTGGGGCACCCTCGTGTATGGCTTACGCCGGAAACTTCGTCGCCTACAGTCCATCACCCGCACATCAACCACATTTGCGTGCTAGTTTTTCGCTGCACCGAGCGAAAGTTTTCAGCAACTGCGGAAATATCTAGCTCCTCGCCCCTCCCCTGACTAAAAGCCACATTTCCATTGTTTTCTCCTTCCTGTCCAAGTTCAAACCTTTACTACTTGCTTGCAGCGCCGCCTCCTCGTCGGCGACGCTCCTTCCTATGGTGCGGCCTCGTCGATATAGTCAGGTAATCCACACCCCACTCCCATCATCCTCCTTCTCCATCCCACATGCCCTAACCGCCGGTGCGGCACGTTCCACCAAAATCACTGCCCCATCCTTCAAACAAGTGCCGCCCATATCCATTTTGCACGCAATATAGCTAGGAGCTCAAGGAGCATCTGGCAGTGGAGAGGTGAATCGCGACCGCATGTGTGGATGAGGTCGCGATGGCTGTCATGCGTGCCGACCGCCAGATCTTGGAGGAGCACCTCTCCGTCGAGGCCACCATCGACGCCTCGCACGCGGACGCTGCCACGCGGTTGGCTACTTTAAACGACAGTTCGTGGTGTTTTCTCGTGGCCACCGCCAGTGCCTTCTAGTGAATTGTCCTCTGTAATGTTAATATGCAATCTGATCTTCTGAAATGTGATGTTAAGTTAGCAGTTTGGTTCAACAATTGCTATATTTACTAGTAGTTCTTAAGCATGCTTGGTTTGATTAACTGTGTGATCTTCTACTCTATGTTCTATTCTGCGATGTGGTGCTCAGTTAACTATTTGGTTCATTTGTTGTGGTGTCCAGTTAACTGTTTGGTTCAATTATGCAATGTGATGTTTATTTGTTGTGGGTGCAATTTTATATTGTTATGCATGTGAGAAATAAATCAAATTTGGATGTACTAAATACATGAGAAACATATACAATTGCTATATTTCCAAGTTGTTTGCATGCTTGGTTTGGTTAACTGGCTTTTCCATGCGGCTCGAATTAATTTGTTGGATCTGTAATTTTTTATTTTCATTAACATATTCTATTGATAGTATGCCAACTCTCACATAACCTAGTCAATATTTGCGTTATATGTGTTGCAGGGAAACAATGTGAGGCACTAAGGTTTACCATCGAGGCTTGCACATGCATGGTCCTTTGGCTAATAGCTCATTATTGTGCAATTGCACAAACCATTCTAATATTTATGTTTTAAACAATTTGGTCTTGCATATGTAGGTCCTACTGTCAGAGGTTTAGACCCACTATTCGACCCATTTTGCATATAGGGAAATGAGATGATCATGAATTTCAGTCAAGTT
Organism: Triticum aestivum; assembly: GCF_018294505.1. Taxonomy (NCBI): domain Eukaryota; kingdom Viridiplantae; phylum Streptophyta; class Magnoliopsida; order Poales; family Poaceae; genus Triticum; species Triticum aestivum. The sequence continues at coordinate 303,987,923 of NC_057806.1, read as the reverse complement.
AAGAAACTCAGAAATATTATTAGGATAAAGAAACTACTAACGAATAACAGCAAGATCTTTGTTTGCACAATGAAGAAGACATCAGTCAACTATAGGATGGTACTAACTCGTTTACCTTGTTTTTTTTCCTATGCGCCATTTCAAAATTTAGAACAAATATCTATGCTTATCTTTGTTTTCAGTCCTTTTCAAAGCAGTTCACCGATGATTACCTCTTAAACCACCTGCTTGGTCAAGAGGCGAGGAAGGTATTCATTCAACACCCACGGTACAATACTGAAGTCTTCCTCAATAGGACGAAGGTTGGACGGGCAATTATCCACATTCATTGGCCTAAAGTTGCAAGGACATTAAACATCACTGAAGGCCCAATATCCGCCTTCCGCTTCAGCAGTTTTCCAGTTGAGATTCATATGTCTATTTACCGTGTATGATGCTACTTTCGAAAGGTTTTGGATGTTGCATGTGAAACTTGGTGTTGTTGTGTAATGGCGTAGCTAGCAATATGCCTATATGGTGTAACTGAGTGTTGAAGCTATCTAATGTTGTACTCTGATGTAATTCAATTATGAAATCCTGGTTGCCGTAATACGGATATGAAATATATGGTGTGTTTTCAATCTGATTACTAAATGGATTATCAATAATATGCCAATTAGCCTGCTTATTAGGTTTTTGTATTGCAGACGGCTTCCCACACAACATCGTAGGCGATGAACTCAAACAACCCACACAATTTCTAGAAAGTAGGCGTGTTCGATCAATGAATAATCACACACAACTTTCGCTCGACAAATGTTTGCATTAGGCCATCTTGCGCAAATGTTTCCACATAAAAATTGTGTGTGATGTACATACTAACGGAAATGTTTGTCTGGGATTCGCTATGTGGGATGTACATACAAATGGAAACGATTGGGCATGTATAATTGTCTGCGATGACTCACCCGATCGCACATAAGCTCTTTTTGCCGTGTATGACCGGAGGACCTATCACCGACGGTTTCTGGGTCGTGTGGGAAGAACACCCCCACCTTATCACACACACAGGCAAGGCGATGGTTTAAAACTCTGACATGAAAAGGCGGTAAAAACCGTTTGTATAGGAAGTCTCTGCAGCAGTACTTGTTTCGTACTTGTCTACTCTTCTCGTTCATGTTCTTCATCCCTGCAGGTACCTAGGACCATGGAGAGCGAGTCACGAAGGAGCTAAGGGTAGGGAGACTGTGATGTGTTATTCTGAACACCAATGACATAAAGGTTTAGTGCAGTAACACAGATTCTATCTCTAGGGATTCAAGAGGTGTAGTCATTAAATATTCAATGCTTTTGTCTGATTATTGCTATCTTAATTATTGGGGCAACCCTGCGCGACGGATAGGGCATTCGGTTGGACAACTGACTCTTGATGCAGGATGTGTGCCGGTTAAGACGTAATTTGGGCAAATCCTTCACTTTGATACGTAGCAAGCACATCTCAATGGATGACTTAAAGGGCACAAAGTAAGAGCATAATGATCCCGACACAAATATATGGTTGTAAGCATAAGTCCTCATACCCATGCCTATTTTTATTATAAGTGTTTCTAGTGTCAGCTTGATTCTGATCCGGTTAAAAGATGGAATTTAGTTCTCTTGCAAAAGCTTATTAGAAACCCTTGACTTAAAGAGTACCGTCCTCTCGTGGGTTCGATAACTCAGGGTCACTTCTGGGGGAAAAGGCGAGAATCCTTTCTGCTCCCTTACTGGATCACTAAAGGGACTAATCAACTCTAGCGAACACACTCCTCGCCTGCGTGGCTCTCCTTGGACTGTAGCGAACACGCTCCTTAGGCATTAACGACACGAACTGCAGCATAAGCCTCACAATGAAAGGTGGCGCTCATCTCTTGTTGCAGCCATCCGCACATCAGAAACATGACACTCACCTAGCGAGCCCATACAACCCTCTCTTGCTCGGCTGGCTCCATTGCTGAAGATGGCCAGGGGAGGGGGGAGGGGTGTTCTTGGAAGGGTGGAAAGGTGGGGGGGGGGTAAGGTGTTAGTGGAGAGGCATTGAGCGCAATGGACTGGATGTTTTTTCAGGGATCCCATTGTTTTCTTTTGACACACATTGATTGGTGGGTTCAAAGGGTCAATGAGTCCCCTCTCTCCATTGATGAAGACATAACAAAGTGGTGGGTCCCAAAGGGTCAAAAGAGTCTCTCGCCACTACAGTTGATGTGGCGAAGTGATGAGTCCCAAAGACAAGAAAACAGGTCAATGAAGACCGCAACCTGACGGTAATTTAAGCAAACGACACACAAGGGCATATAGCTAATTTCTTCACAAACGGTAGAGACACTACTAAATTTGAAGTTTCAGTAGTAGTCTCGAATACCCGAGCTAGATAGTGGCACAAACCAAATGTTTTCTATAGATTTTGCGGAATGGCTCCTTGAGAATGAATCCCCAGACCTTTTTTGAAGGATTAAAGAATAATAGGAAAGAGCTATAGATGCTCTAAAAGCATCTACAACCGGACCCCACTCTCCCAATATATATCCAGGTAAACAACCTAGACAAGAGAAAGAAGAAAAATGCCCGCCCAACCGGATCCTTCATTTCCCTTAAGAGAAAGAAGAAAAATGTCCACCCAACCAGACCCTTCATATCCCTTATATGTACGGGTTGTCCGGCACCTAGACATGACCCTCCATTTCCCTTCATATGTCTGGATTGTTCAGCACATGGACACGTCCACCACGTCAGCCCACATCTCAACCAACCAGGTCCTACCTACAGCCACAAATTCTTTTTTTTCCTCTCTCGTTTTGAACGAGGATAGAGCACAAGGCTATAGTCAGTGACCTAGCGTCCCTGCTCACCTACAACGTTCCCTCCGCCTCTCGGCCGAAATCACTATTCTGACCCTTTGAACGAACTTTGTCACAAAATAAACTCGACGTGAAAGTATTTCACTATCTGACTCTTTTAACAACGCCACAGCCCGCGGCGTTTCTGCCCAACATAGAAACGCCAAGGTAGCTAGCGTTTCTGATCAAATAAGAAACGCCGAGCTAACTAGCGTCGTGGACCAGGTAAGAAACGCCGAAGGCGCTGGCGTTTCTGGCCATCATAGAAACGCCAAGGAACCATGGCATTGTTGCCCTTCTTTGGTCATAATTAATTAGCCTTATTAATTAGGCTGTTCATCCACATTCCACATGCACATGAAAAAGGGTAGCAACGCCATAGTCATGGGCGTTCCAATGATGGGTAGCAACGCCAACGCCAGCGCCTTCGGCGTTTCTTACCTGGTCCACAACGTTAGCTAGCTCGGCGTTTCTTCTTTAATCAGAAACGCTAGCTACCTCGGCGTTTCTATGTTGGGCAGAAACGCCGCGGGCTGTGGCATTGCTAAAAGGGTCAGATCATGAAATACTTTCACGTCGAATTCATTTTGTGACAAAGTTCGTTCAAAGGGAAAAGGCCCCGCCTCTCGCAGCCCTGCCCCTGAATCTCGCGGCTACGACTGACGCCGTCGCTGGTTGGCCGCAGCCCTGCCCCTGAATCTCGCGCTACGATTGACGCCGTCGCTGGTTGGCCGCAGCCCTGCCACGCGCGTGCTAGTTCATGCAGCCAACGAGTGTGCCGGTTGTGGAATAAATGCTCTTATATTTCTTTACAAAGGTTATAGAGGGAGTACTTGATGAAATGTCTAATCACGATCTGAACATTTTGAGGGGTGTAGTTGCATACTTGCATACCCTACCCGGGCATATAACCCAGTCCGAACATATAAGGGATCCAATTAGCCCATTGTGGTTGTAAATGCTCTAAGAGGTGAAACCTGTGGGCTCGTGGCCGCCTGTCAAAATCAAAACATGATTTTGCCCTGAAAATATATATCAAAACATGATCTATATATAAATCTAGAACTGGCAGGACCAAATCAATATAGCCTCCCCCTCAGTTTATACCAAAATTTGAAGTTGACAATCAGCAAGTTTGTGCCATCGCAGCGGATTCGGCTGCTTGTGCACTTGAACTGTTGCAGTGTACTCCAGCTTAAATACAATATACATGGTAACTGTAGAAAGATACCCGTCATCTACGGAAAGAATGGTGAAACATATTACTTGTACAAAAGAATGGCCTTTGACCAGTATTGGAGCGTAGTCTCCATGGATTGAAGCAGCCGCCGTGTTGCACAGATCAACGAGATGCTTTACACTATTGTTGTACTGCGACGCAACCTCATGAATAAGTTTTGGTAAAGAGAGATTGTGATGCTTCCACTGGATTTACTCACAAGTTTCATCCTCTAAGAACATCGCGAATTTGTGGACAGGTTACTCAAAAAGGCAGGCAGCTATTGCTTGTACCGTCCATTGAAGAGATATGAACGAGTGAAAGCCGAGGAGGATCGGAAGATACCCGATTTGCCCAAAAATTGGCAACTTTAACAAAATAGTGATTACCGTTCCACACAACCACTTTCCCTCCTGCATTATGTGAAGAAAAAGTAACTAATTAGTCAGCAGAGTGAGGCATCTTATAATATAGCTGAAGTTTCCCTTCCTGGCAAGAATGTATTACCTTGTAAAAGACCAGTTGGCAGGAGTGTTAGTCGGCATGTCAACTCGTTGTTGGCAAGACAACGTTCAAAATTGGCCAGCTCAAGTTCATTAATACTGACGATGGACTCCAGAAGAGCTTTACCAGCGGGTGCAGCTAAGTGATCGCTGTCAACAACTGTTTTAAGAGCTGTTTCTAAACCACTAGTCCATGCATTAATGCAGCTGTCCCAACAAGCCAACATTTTACTAAACATCCCGGGATCCGCAAGAACCCAAGGCTTGAAATACTGCAATGACAAATGCAAGAGGTGTGCAACTCTGTAGATCTCCCCAAGAGCAACAAACCAATTTGCACCTATACAATCAACAAATACCAGATTTATGGTTAATATTCTACCTTTGAACACAAATGATAAAAGTGCCACAAATTGATCGAAACATCTGTACCTTCAGAAATTACTAGATCATGGACTTTCAGATGACAAGATTCTTGCCAAAGCACTGCTCCATGCTGCAGTTCCTGAGCACAGGAAAGAAACATACTGTACCATGCGACGACATAATCGCATTGCTCCTCTTTGGATGCTAGTCCCAAGGTATGTAGGGTTGACACACTATGCTTGTAAAGTTCAACTGCCAAACTCATGTCATGCTGTGCCTATATTCAAGTATTGGATTAATAACCCAAACAAAGATCAAATCATGACCGAACAAGAAGCAGATGGTAACATGGTAGACAGCAAGATCAGCTGCACATAATTCTATACTAAAGCAACAAAAATAATTACATCTAATCTATATATCGCTTCAGAGGGTAAGAATGGTGTGGATTACAGAACTGTTCAAAGAAAGCACTACTCAAATCATTTTTCACCTTCCATTATTACTGTATACACAACAATGAAGGACGTCCAACAAAGAGAATCAAGTGTACTGATCTTGATTTTACTGTCGGAGCCCCTCCCCTACAGTTTTCAGTTTAAAAAAAGAAAAGAAAAACACAAGGCGAAAAGAATGATCTGTGCCAGTCTTTTTCGCTGATAACAGTAGGATGAGTTCTTAGTCCTTACTAAGATGTATTGATAACGAGCAGATAATTACATATCGCTGAGGAGCAAGGATGATACATACCAGTGCTATTTTCTCTGCTAAATGATAGTGCTGCTCAAAATCCTTTATGTGTTCCTCTTTGGTACTGTTAAGCAATCCAGAAATACTCTCATCCCTCGAAGGCTGTTCCTCAATGCGAAATCCTTCTGCCAGCGAAGAATCTCGTAGTTTCTCCCAGATTTCCTGGAAATTGTGAAAAATGGATTAGTTCAATATTTAGGCCAAATAATGATTTATCTGCAGCACATAAGACAACATATATTAAATTCACCAAGACAAAGCTAATATAGAAAAACATAAGTAGTGCATACCTGGATCTCCCTTTCAATTGCTGTCTCTTTTTTGTTTCCATCAGAATGTGCAGAACTCTTCTGGGCCTCCTGATACCATACTAATAATTACTGAATGACAAATGGTAAAAATACCAAAGATGTATGTACTAAATGTAATGAGCAGTGATTGACCTTAATATCCTTATTATACCGGAATATCATTGCCATGGATTCTTCTCTCAGCTTATGGTAGAAATCAACCAAAATATTGTCGCTTCCTGATTTAATGGAATGGTTTTCATCTGTTCCAAACGAAGAGTTCTGATCACTGATCATTAGCACACATCAAAATAAATGAATGCTATCCACTGGTAACTTAAAATACCATGAAATACTCACCACTTCATTGCTAGAGAACATATCAGAAGAGCTGACTACACTTTCGGAACAACTTTGAGGAACGTGAACAGCATCGACAAATTTAGATTCTTTGTACAAGTTGAGTATGGATGAACTATTATCTGGAGAATAGCTGAAGGTCTTCACACTTTGTCCTGTGGACTCATGATTTCTGACATGATCTGTAGTCTGGAGGTTCAGTTCATTATTGACACCAGTAAATAGTGACCAATCTTTCTGGTCGCTGCCCAATGATTTTGGCATACCCTGAGAGTATGAAAAGATTTATATCGAACCAGATCAGGAGAAGGGAAATAAAGTCTAGAAAAAAAACTGGCAACAAGGTGGCTAAAGATATCGTCAGAGCCTTAAGAGGTATATGTTCGTAGTATTAAATAAAATGAGACGACTCATGGCAAGCATGACCTCCATTTTTACTAGGAAATATATACAACACTGAATTAATGTCCAAGTCTAAAACTATAACCATGAAGGTGTGAGTTAGAGCTTTATGCACCTCCGTTCCTAATTATAAGATGTTTTGGATATTTCAATATGGACTACATACTTACTGAAATGAGTGAACAAACACACTAAAACGTGTCTATATACATCTGATTCAGAAGAAAGTTAGAACATCTTATAATTTGGAATGGAGGGAGTACTAGTTACACTTTATTCCCCGGACGGACAGTTTACATGGGATAGAATATTACCCCTTGAAGTAGTCTGATTGTTTTACTGAATTGCCACACTCATGTGATTTATTGTATTTGATTAGCTCTTAGGTTACAGTTCCGGCCGGGGCTTAGCAACGGATTTTCTACAGTGGGTTAGCTTTGGTCGCTAGCAGCAAATTAGTAAGAAATAAGCATCCCGCACATGCCCTACTTCACAAGCTAGCTTACTCTCTTTACCAAATACATTTATCAGGTCGGCTGTCCAGCTGATGCAATAGTTTCAGATCACGTTGATGTCAAAATCTCATGAAAATTTACAAAGACAGCTATGAAGGGAAGGGATCACTACAGGAACAAATCATAAGCTTACCTCAATTCCACCTCCGTCCGCTTGTCCGGCTCCATCCTGGCCGGCATCAGAGGAGGGCGCGGCCTTGAATTCCCAACCGTCATCTCCAAACCCGTCATCGTCCACCTCCTCCAGCGCACCCGGCTGTGGTGCGTCGGGGGTAGGCGGAGGCTGAGATCCGTAGAGGCCGACGATGAGGTCCTTGAGATCCGCGGGGCTCGAGGCTTTGGATCCGAACGACGGTGGCCGCTGGTGCACCGTGGACGTGGGCGGCGGCGGCCCGACAGGCACTTCATCCTTCTCCTCCTCCTCCTTGTCATCGGCTCCAAACAGGGATAAGGGGAGCGGGCCCCGGGGCTTCTCCCAGGCGCCGGCGGCTGGCTTGCCCGTAGGCGGTATGGCGGGTGCGGACAGGCCATCCGGGCTGAATTCGAGGGAGCTCGCCACAAAGTCGCCCCAGTCGTCGTCGAAGGCTGCGAAAGTAGCCGGCTGCGGAGCCGGAGGTGCAGGCTGGGGCGCAGCGGGGGCGAAAGCGAAGTCCCCGAAATCGAAGTCGTCGTCGAGGAAGGGGGCCGGAGGCGGCGGGAACGCGACGGCGTCCATCGGGGGAGGATTGGTTGGGGGTGGGCGTCCGGGAGGGAAGGGGGGGGGGGGGGGGGGGGGGGCGAGTCCCTTCTGGCAAGGCAATGGTATCGGAAGCAGTTATTATGCTAAGGGAAATGTTGGGATTTTCCTTTTCTAAGAAGGGAAAGTTTTTATGGGTAAACTGCCCTGTTGCCGTCTGATGGGGAAATTCTATCAAGTGAGGATTGAGTTGCCTCTAGCTAACGATTTATTCGCTATGGTGGGCGACCTCTATAAAAATGCATCCTCTAATAAATCATGGCAAATCAAAAGGAGAAATTGTTTCTCAAAAAAGCATGACAATTTTTGAATTTTTTGTTGTTGTCATCACATAGCCAGATTTAACAAAAAAAAACGTTTCATAAATAGATGATTGCCATGGTATCTTCAAATATTTTGCCATGGAATATCCAAAGAAGTTTCTGATGGTATGCTCAATAATAATTGCCATGCTATCCAATTTTGTTTACCATGGTTTGTTGAATAAAATTGCCATGGTGTAAACAATAAATTTGCCATAGTCCAAAATCTTTATCTAACAATAAAGCACTGACCGTTTTTGCCGCCTAATCGTCGCGGCATTTTTGCAAAAAAAAAAAGTCCTTGTACTTTTTAATATTCAATCCGCAGTCCTCGCCGGCGCGCCGTAAAATCATGGGGAAAATATATGCCAAACGGAATATTTAAACCCCTAACCTCTTATGGCTGACTTACCTGAGTCAACCAGCTGAGAAATCACATGTTCATTAGTAGAAATAATTCCTTTCTAAATAGTACTAAAGGTTACTTGCATGGCCTTTTTTTAATCAAATCGCTGGGCCTATTTGACCATCAAATAACTGTTGCTAGGCCTTTTCTGGGCCCCAAGCCACATAAGAAAAATGTAATCTCTAATCCAATAGGCTGCAAAGCATCGACATTTCATGTGAAATAATCTCATCTCACTTCTTTAAGACGATTCCCACCAGTTTATATAGATTAGCAAAGTTCGTTGTAATATCAACAAGACACCTACAAAAAAGAAAGATGACAACAGACCAGAGGGTGATCAAAACGTTGAAAGGAAGGATGGATTCTGGATGTGTTGCACCATGCAAAGAGGGACATGTGTGCTGACATATGGGCTAAAAGAATTAACTTGACTAGGAAGGATTCTGTGTGTGTGCTGAAAGGAACATGCAAGGAAGGAAGTAAGAACATGAATTCTAGGGCTGCAAAGAGGGATGGACCGCAAGGAAGGAAGCAACGACGTGTGTTCTAAAAAAACTACGAAAGATTGTGTGTGGGGGTGGAAGGAACATGCAAGGAAGGAAGTAGGGGAACATGAACTAGGGCTGCAGAGAGGGGCCTCACTTGAGTAGGAAGGATTGGCATACGTGCCGCAAATGTCGTCGGCGTTTGACCTGATGCGATCCATGGCGCCGCTGATGTCGCCGACGTTTGACCCGCTCGACGCTCTTTGGCCGGACCGTCTTCCACAACCCGAACCCGCGGGTCCTAGGGGCTGGCTCCTTGATTATTTTCAGTGACACGCACATCTTACTCAATAGACCATCATCTCCACTCATTTTCTTCCCAACCATCGTTATTATCGTTGGTACAAATCTCACATGCCTGTTTGTTTGACCCATAGCCGGTTTCACACAGATCAGGTTGTGCCCCATCCTACATAACTTGGATGTTTGCTATAACAATTTGCCATGGAAAATCTAACCATCAGAGTGACTGCTCAGCGGCTATGGTCTGGCCTGCTAGCTCCGATCATCATGGTGACAATCGCCCGTCAAGAAAAACATGGTGACAACTACGAGGTGAGTTATTTTCTTGGTAACGTTCAGACCTTCATAAATACGGGGTGCATTAGTTGGTGCACATATCATGCTAACTATTGCATTGGCATGACTATAGAAAATTACATGTAGCCATGTATCACCACGTACGGCGAGTGCAAAGGCACTGGTTCTCGGCTTACAACTGTTGGAAATATGGCCTAGAGGCAATAATAAAATGGTTATTAACATATTTCCCGTTTATGATAAATGTTTATTATTCATTCTAGAATTGTATTGACCGGGAACTTAAATACATGTGTGAATACATAAACTACACCGTGTCCCTAGTAAGCTTCTACTAGACTGACTCGTTGATTAAAGATGGTTATGGTTTCCTAACCATGAACATGAGTTGTCATTTGATAACGGGATCACATCATTAGGAGAATGATGTGATGGATAGGCCCAACAATAAGCTTAGCATCATATCATTTAGTTATTTGGTACAACTTTCTTCATGTCAAGTATTAGTTCCTTAGACCATGTGAAAGTGCTAGTTATTGACTAGAGGGGGGTGAATAGGCGATTTTTATGAAAGTCTTAAAACATGAGGACTTTGAAGACAAACCGTTAATATGAGCCTATATGATATGCAGCGGAAGATGAACTACTCTAGATAAGCCATAGTCAAGTAAGCATTATAGTGAAAGCACGAAGACTAATGGCAGCTAGGTAGTATGGATCGGAATGGAAGACAGTATGAAGCCAAACAGATAATAGTCTTAGCACAGTGAAGTCAAACAGATCAGATAAGCAAGCAATGACTTCATGAAGACAAACTGAAATGTAAAGATGGTAGGGGATAGAACCAGCAGCTTGGTGAAGACAAGGATTTGGTAGACCAGTTCCAGTTGTTGTGACAACTGTACGTCTGGTTAGGGAGGCTGGGATTGAACTCAGAAGATTGTGTCTTCACCTTATTCCCCTTGAGATAAGGGCACCTAGTCCTCGCCCAATCACTCTGGTAAGTCTTCAAGGTAGGCTTCCAAACCTTCACGAACTCCGTTCACTGGCGATCCACAATGACTCTTGGAACCTCAGAACGTGACGCCTAATCGGCTGGAGGATGCATAGTCCTCAAGTGTAACAAGTCTTCAGGTCACGCGGATAGAAATACTTCAGTGATGCCTAACACTCTTTGGCTCTGTGTGTTTTGGGCTTTGTCCTCGCAAGGATCTCTCTCTCAAAGGCTTTGGAGGTGGGTTGCTCTCAAACGACAAAAGCCATGCACTAACTCTGAGCAGCCACCAATTTATGGTGTAGGGGGTGGGCTATTTATGAAGGAAATGTGCCCTAGAGGCAATAATAAAGTTGTTATTTTATATTTCCTTATATCATGATAAATGTTTATTATTCATACTAGAATTGTATTAACCGGAAACTTGATACATGTGTGGATACATAGACAAAACACCGTGCCCCTAGTAAGCCTCTACTACACTAGCTCGTTGATCAAAGGTGGTTAAAGTTTCCTAACCATGGACATGAGTTGTCATTTGATAACGGGATCACATCATTAGGGGAATGATGTGATGGACAAGTGAAAGTGCTAGTTATCGACTAGAGGGGGGTGAATAGGTGATTTTTATGAAAGTCTACAAAACACGAGGTCTTTGAAGACAAACAGTAGAAATGAACCTATTGATATGCAGCGGAAGATAGACTACACTAGACAAGCCATAGTCAAGTAAGCAATGTAGTGAAAGCGCGAAGACTATCAGCACCTAGGTAGTATGGATCAGGATAGAAGACAGTATGAAGCCAAACAGTGAATAGTCTTCACTCAGTGAAGTCAAACAGATCAGACAAGCAAGCAATGACTTCACGAAGACAAACTGTAAAGTAAAGGGATGTGGAGGATAGAACCAGTTGCTTGGTGAAGACGAGGATTTGGTAGACTAGTTCCAGTTGCTGTGACAACTGTCTGTCTGGTTAGGGAGGCTGAGATTCAACTCAGAAGACCGCATCTTCACCTTATTCCCCTTGAGCTAAGGACACCCAGTCCTCGCCCAATCACTCTAGTAAGTCTTCAAGGTAGACTTCCAAACCTTCACAAACTTCATTCACCGGCAATCCACAATGACTCTTGAATGCTCAGAACGCGACGCCTAACCGGCTGGAGGATTCACAGTCCTCAAGTGTAACAAGTCTTCAGGTCACGCAGACAGAAAGACTTCAGTGATGCCTAACACTCTTTGGCTCTGAGTGTTTTGGGATTTGTCCTCGCAAGGATCTCTCTCTCTCAAATGCTTCGGAGGTGGGTTGCTCTCAAACGACAAAAGTCGTGCACTAACTCTGAGCAGCCACCAATTTATGGTGTAGGGGGTAGGCTATTTATAGCTAGGAGGCAACCCAACCTGATTTGTTCGAAATGACCCTGGGTCACTAAGGAACCGACACGTGTCCAACGGACGGATTTCACACACACGCGACAGCTTTACTTGGGCTACAAGCAAAGCTGACTCATCCAACTCTGGATAAGATTTGCTCTCATTGCCTTCGCTCGAAGACATGGGATTTTGGTTGAGCATCACATCAGTCACTCTGACTTTGTTCACTTGGACCCCACTTAACAGTACAGTGGTTCCTATGACTCAACAAAGAAGAAAAGGAAACTACGAAACAACTATGTCTTTGTACTCCATAGTCTTTAAGTGAATGTCTTCACATGTCATAATCATCATCGTGAATGTCTTCACAAACCACCATTGTCTTCAATGTCTTCACACATTTTTAGGGGTCATCTTTGGTAGGTAAACTGAATCAATAAGGGACTACTACCTGTGTTATCCTGCAATTCTCACAAACACATTAGTCCTCAACCAAGTTTGTCGTCAATACTCCAAAACCAACTAGGGGTGGCACTAGATGCACTTACAATCTCCCCATTTTTGGTGATTGATGACAAACTGGTTGAAGTTTTCAATGGGGATAAAAGTATGTGAAAGTTAAGGATTAAGGCATTGTCTTCGTATGTTGCAAAAGGCTCCCTCTAAAGATGTGCATGTAAGTAGTTTTCTTTTGAATGCAAATGCACATGACAGGTTTTACTTTGTGGAGATCCTCTTCAATGTACAAAGACAATTCATCATGCATATATAAGAATAACGAAGATAATGACATGCACAATGAAAAATGGGCGTCTGCAAAATGACTATATGCGGAATTTATCATTGCATCACAAAGTAGCAGAAAAAGTAGCAGACGACCATCAAGTTTAAGTGTTACAACTCAAGAGTCAAATAGTTTCAAAACAATAGTTGCAAGAACTTAGCAAAATAATGCAACCACCCATATGGACCCGCTTGAAGACTATTAACCTCATATGCTTCTCCCCCTTTTGTCAGTAATGACCAAAAAGGTTTGAAGACATAGAGGATCGACTCGTTCCCAGTTGGAGTAGAAGATGGAGTAGGGTCAATGTTGGAGTTCGGTGGTGCAGACGGGCCTGATGCAGAATCATGATGCATTGCAGCCAAGTTGGTGAAGTGGCGTCATCCTCTTCATCGACGACTCTCCCAACAACAGTTGCAGCCGAAGACGAATGTTCAGAATCTTCAATAGATGGAGTGTGACGCCAGCTTGCATTTTGTGGCGGCCTGGAGTCAAACTTGAAGCTCTCTGTGAAGCCATCATCGCGAAGATCATCTTCAGAGTAGAGCATTGTGAGGCTCTTCCAGGACTACCGACAGGCTTCATGAGCAACAAATGAGTTCTTGGTGGCCAAGTTGAGAATGCGATTAACATCCACCAACAGACTCTGCATTTGACACTTCAACCAGTCATGATGCCTATCCTGCTTTTGATGTTAAGCCACCAGAAGCTCACGGTCATTGAGGACACGTGTCGCTTCTGAGGCCTTTGAGCTATGGTGTTGGCAGTGGCTTCAGTGTTGGCGCGGTGCGGCACACACAAGTTGCCAGCAAAAGGATAAGCAGGTGTTGCAACATTTGGCACATGAATCCCTTCAATACGTTGCGTGAAGCTTTGGAATTCTGCATTCTGAAGGTGGAGAGGTTTCTTTGCTGGCTTGGGGTAGATTGCTTCAATAGACATATCAACATCAGACAAAAAGACAATGTGGTTGCACGCTGAGGGTTGATAGTCGATGGTTGAATGAAGCTTGATCAAGCGCATCACCCATGGAGCATAGAATTTTAGGCCAAATAGATCAATCCTAGAAGCAGCAAGTTGTCAGATGAAGAAATCCAGAGTGTTGAATCTGATGCCATTGACAATATAGAAAACCAATGTCTTCATGGCGCCTTCAAGTTTAGCTTCAGAAGATTTGATAGGCCAGAGAGTATGCCTCGGAATATGATAGACTGTACGTGGCAAGTACTCGAGGTCCTGAACAAAGAATTCCTTGGTGTAGTCAGTGTAATGGGGCAATGGCTTCATCATGCTCAGCATTTGGCTCATGTTGGGCTCTGGCTTCTAAAAAATGCTCTGCAGCTCATTCTGATGAAGCTGACAACCAGGTTCATACAAGTCACCTGGAGTGGGCAGGGAAGTGAGCTCGATGATATCCTGAGCTTTGGCTTCGTGATGAATGTCACCTGTCATCCACTCAAGGATCCAAATCTTCGGATTCCTGTTGTAGTCACAAATGTGTAGTGTAGCATAGAACTATAGTAGAAGCTCTTCATTCCAGTGCTCTTTGTCAGTCACAAAAGGCAGAAGTCCAACATCCCAAAAGAAGTAAAGGGCCTCCTCAAGACATGGCAGCCCAGCAATAGCTTCACAATCCAGACGCTTATGAGGAAAAATGTGATCTTGGTTGTACAAGATGCAAGAGTAGTAGCTTCGCTGCTGATGGCTCCAAAACATGTTAGAGTAGATTTTGGGATTCTTGTAGGGGTTCCTGGCGTTGTCGAAGAAAGTGTTGTGCGCCCTGAAGCTGAGTACACTGAATGATCCCTGTGTTTTCGCAGCACTTAGAAGCCTTGGCAATCTGAGCTTTGGCTTCTGAACTTGAGGCCTTTGCTCCACATGATAATCATATTGTGGCCCGGGAGCGGTGGGTGGAACCATGATGGGCCATCTGACAGTCACCAACTCACCACGATTGAATGCATGTTCCATAGTATGAGGCCTTGGTGGAGGAACGGCGTCATCAGGGATGATTGGTGACACAATGGTGTCAGTAGTCACACTGGCTTTGGGCTCCACATTATCTTCAGCCATGATAGTGTCATTGGTTTCAGTGGCGTTGTTGGTGGCAGCCTCATTGTTTTCAACCGCCATCTGTTCGACAACTGGAGGGTCGGGCACGATCACATTCTCTTGAATGAATGGATTACTGGCAGAGGGCTCTCTTCTTGTTCTTCTTCTTTGTCTTCGGTTGATGCAGCCGGAATGTCTTCGGCAGCTTTGGCTTCAGACTCAGAGGCAGACGCAGAAGGGGTGGCTTCAGGAAACACTTGACGTGCTACTGAGTTGTTGTGTTGCACATCCTCTTCTGGAATGCCTGACATGGAGACCTATGGCCTGAGGCATTTGCGAAGCCTACGAAACGCTGGCGACGCCATTGGAGATGGAGTGGTATGGTCCATGTAGTTGTCATCATCAAGCACCGAAGAGGTGGCTTGAGTAGGTGGAGTACGTGGTGTCTCATCTTGCATAGGGGTGTCTTGTTGTTGTCACTCAGCCCATGAGTCATCTTGAGAAATTGGTGTCAATGGACGACCAATGCTAATAAGTTCATTGCTCATGGGAGCAGGCGATGATACCGACTGGGGCTCGAGCTGAGGAAGGACTTCATTATCATTTACATCATCTTCACGACCAATGTCTTCAGCTGCGTTGGGGTCAACAACTGGAACTTCTTCACTTTCTGGAGCCTCTGTGGAAGTAGGCTCATGAATCACTAGGCAGCGTTCTTGGTTGGTCGAGGCTGGGAAAGCGACAGAGATGGGTTCAACATTGAGGGGCTCTAGGGCAGTAGCACGCTCTTGCTTTGAAGACTTTGAAGCCTTTGTCTTCAATTTCTTCATGGAGGGAGCACCATCAGAGGTGTCTTTGAGCTTCCTCTTCCTGGCTTCGGCTTCAGCTTGCCTTGTCTTCTTCATTTTAGAAGTTGCTGAGGGGACCTTTGGCTTTGAGCCAGTCATACTGGCAGGGAAGACTATGCTTGGTCGTTCCTGTCGTCGAGCTTCGGGTATGGCATCAACAAACTTCTTCTTTTGCTTGGCAGCCATCCTGGGGTCGATGCCAGGACGCCCAAGAGTCTTTCTCTCTCAGCTTCATTGTGCGCTTGCACACATTTCTGCGCATAGTACTTCATGCGCTCGCGTGAGCCTTTGGCTTCTTCACGCTTCTTGCTGAACTCTGCCTTAGATCTTGCATCATCTTCTTGAAGATTTGCACATCAGCCATGTGCATCTTGAAGTGTGCCTTCTCATAATCAATCTTGTTCTTGAGCTCGACGATTTTCTGAGCCAAGGCCAATTCATTGGCAATGGCTCCGTGAAACGTGACGCTGATGTCTGCTACGTCTTGAGCTTGCGTTGGTTTTCCCCGAAGAGGAAGGGATGATGCAGCAGAGTAGCGTAAGTATTTCCCTCAGTTTTTGAGAACCAATGTATCAATCCAGTAGGAGGCCACGCTCAAGTCCCTTGTACCTGCACAAAACGATAGCTACTCGCAACCAACGCGATTAGTGGTTGTCAATCCCTTCAGGTCACTTACGGGAGTGAGATCTGATAGATATAATATTTTTGGTATTTTTGGTATAAAGATGCAAAGTAAAAAGTAAAGGCAAAGTAAAAAGCAAAACAAGATTAAAGTGATGGAGATTGATATGATGAGAATAGACCCGGGGGCCATAGGTTTCACTAGTGCTTCTCTCAAGAGCATAAGTATTCTACGGTGGGTGAACAAATTATTGTTGAGTAATTGACAGAATTGAGCATAGTTATGAGAATATCTAGGCATGATCATGTATATAGGCATCACGTCCGTGACAAGTAGACCGAAACGATTCTGCATCTACTACTATTACTCCACTCATTGACCGCTATCCAGCATGCATCTAGAGTATTAAGTTAAAAATAGAGTAACGCTTTAAGCAAGATGACATGATGTAGAGAGATAAATTCATGCAATATGAAATAAACCCCATCTTGTTATCCTCGATGGCAACGATGCAATACATGCCTTGCTGCCCCTTCTGTCACTGGGAAAGGACACCGCAAGATCGAACCCAAAGCTAAGCACTTCTCCCATGGCAAGAACTACCAATCTAGTTGGCCAAACCAAACGGATAATTCAAAGAGACTTGCAAAGATAACCAATCATACATAAAATAATTCAGGGAAGATTCAAATATTATTCATAGATAGACTTGATAATAAACCCACAATTCATCAGTCTCAACAAACACACCGCAAAAAGAAGATTACATCGAATAGATCTCCACAAGAGAGGGGGAGAACTTTGTATTGAGATTCAAAGAGAGAGAAGAAGCCATCTAGCTACTAACTATGGACCCGAAGGTCTAAGGTAAACTACTCACACTTCATCGGAGAGGCTATGATGATGTAGAAGCCCTTCGTGATGACGGCCCTCTTTCGACGGAGCTCCGGAACATGCCCCAAGATGGGATCTCGTGGATACAGAAAGTTGCGGTGGTGGAATTAGGTTTTTGGCTCTTGTTCTGATCGTTTGGGGGTACGTAGGTATATATAGGAGGAAGGAGTACGCCGGAGGAGCACCGAGGGGCCCACGAGGCAGGGGGCGCGCCCTAGGGGGGCGCCCCCCCCCACCCTCGTGACCGCCTCTTTTGTTCCTTGGAGCAGGGTCCAAGTCTCTTGGATCACATTCGGTGAGAAAATCACATTCCCTAAGGTTTTATTCCGTTTGGACTCCGTTTGATATTCCATTTCTTCGAAACATTGAAATAGGCAAAAAACTGCAATTCTGGGCTGGGCCTCCGGTTAATAGGTTAGTCCCAAAAATAATATAAAAGTGGAAAATAAAGCCCAATATAGTCCAAAACAGTAGATAATATAGCATGGAGCAATCAAAAATTATAGATACGTTGGAGACGTATCAGACATCCCCAAGCTTAATTCCTGCTTGTCCTCGAGTAGGTAAATGATAAAAAGAGAATTTTTGATGCGGAGTGCTACTTGGCATAATTTCAATGCAAATCTTCTTAATTGTGGTATGAATATTCAGATTAGAAAGATTCAAGACAAAAGTTCATATTGACATAAAAAATAATAATACTTCAAGCATACTAATAAAGCAATTATGTCTTCTCGAAATAACATGGCCAAAGAAAGTTATCCCTACAAAATCATATACTATGACTATGCTCTATCTTCACCACACAAAATATGTAAATCATGCACAACCCCGATGAGAAGCCAAGCAATTGTTTCATACTCTAACTTTTTCAAAACTTTTTCAATCTTCACGCAATACATGAGCGTGAGCCATGGATATAGCACTATAGGTGGAATAGAATGGTGGTTGTGGAGAAGACAAAAAGGAGAAGATAGTCTCACATCAACTAGGCGTATCAACGGGCTATGGAGATGCCCATCAATAGATATCAATGTGAGTGAGTAGGGATTGCCATGCAACGGATGCACTAGAGCTATAAGTATATGAAAGCTCAAAAAGAAACTAAGTGAGTGTGCATCCAACTTGCTTGCTCATGAAGACCTAGGGCAATTTGAGGAAGCCCATCATTGGAATATACAAGCCAAGTTCTATAATGAAAAATTCCCACTAGTATATGAAAGTGATAACATGAGAGACTCTCTACTATGAAGATCATGGTGCTACTTTGAAGCACAAGTGTGGTAAAAGGATAGTAGCATTGTCCCTTCTCTCTTTTTCTCTCATCATTTTTTATTTGGGCCTTTTCTTTTTTTATGGCCTCTTTTTATTTGGGCTTCTTTGGCCTCTTTTTTATTTATTTTATTTTTCGTCCGGAGTCTCATCCCGACTTATGGGGGAATCATAGTCTCCATCATTCTTTCCTCACTTGGGACAATGCTCTAATAATGATGATCATCACAGTTTGTGTCATGATGAACTAGATGGTGGAAAGTTGCATGGCAATATATCTCGGAATGGCTATGGAAATGCCATAATAGGTAGGTATGGTGGCTGTTTTGAGGAAGGTATATGGTAGGTGTATGATACCGGCGAAAAGTGTGCGGTATTAGAGAGGCTAGCAAAGGTGGAAGGGTGAGAGTGCGTATAATCCATGGACTCAACATTAGTCATAAAGAACTCATATACTTATTGCAAAAATCTAGAAGTTATCAAAGCAAAGTATTAAGTGCATGCTCCTAGGGGGATATATTGGTAGGAAAAGACCATCGCTCGTCCCCGACCGCCACTCATAAGGAAGACAATCAATAAATAAATCATGCTCCGACTTCATCACATAACGGTTCACCATACGTGCATGCTACGGGAATCACAAACTTTAACACAAGTATTCTTTAAATTCACAACTACTCAACTAGCATGACTTTAATATTATCACCTCCATATCTCAAAACAATTATCATGCTTCAATATTTTCTTAGTATTCAACACAATCAAAAGAAAGTTTCACAAATCTTGAATACCAAGCATATTATTATTAAGCAAATTACCATGCTATTAAGAGACTCTCAAAATAATTTAAGTGAAGCATGAGAGATCAATAGTTTCTTTTAAACAAATCCACCACCGTGCTCTAAAAGATCTAAGTGAAGCACATAGAGCAAAATTATAATGCTCAAAAGATATAAGTGAAGCACATAGAGCAAAACTACTTAGCTCAAAAGATATAAGTGAAGCACATAGAGCAAAACTACTTAGCTCAAAAGATATAAGTGAAGCACATAGAGTATTCTATCAAATTTTAATTCATGTATGGCTCTCTCAAAAGGTATGTACATCAAGGATGATTGTGGCATACTAAGACACAAAGACACAAATAATACAAGACGCTCCAAGCAAAACACATATCATGTTGGTGAATAAAAATATAGCTCTAAGGAAATTACCGATGGAAGTGGACGAAAGAGGGGATGCCTTCCGGGGCATCCCCAAGCTTTGACTTCTTGGTGTACTTGGATTATCTTGGGGGTGCCATGGGCATCCCCAAGCTTAGGCTCTTTCCACTCCTTGTTCCATCATCCATCAAAAGAATTCACCCAAAACTTGAAAACTTCACAACACAAAACTCAAAATAGAGAACTCCTGAGCTCCGTTAGTGAAAGAAAACAAAATACCACTTCAAGGTACTGTAATGAACTCATTCTTTATTTATATTGGTGTTAAACCTACTGTATTCCAACTTATCTATGGATTATAAACTATTTTACTAACCATAGATTCATCAAAATAAGCAAACAACACACGAAAAACAGAATCTGTCAAAAACAGAACAGTTTGTAGTAATCTGTAGCTAGCGCAAGATCTGGAACCCCAAAAATTCTAAAATAAATTGCTGGACGTGAGGAATTTATCTATTAATCATCTGCAAAAAGAATTAACTAAATAGCACTCTACAAATAAAATGACAGCAGTTCTCGTGAGCGCTAAAGTTTCTGTTTTTTACAGCAAGTTCAACAAGACTTTCCCCAAGTCTTCCCAACGGTTCTACTTGGCACAAACACTAATTAAACACAAAAAACACAATCAAAACAGAGGCTAAATAATTTATTTATTACTAAGCAGGAGCAAAAAGCAAGGAATAGAAATAAAATTGGGTTGCCTCCCAACAAGCGCTGTCGTTTAACGCCCCTAGCTAGGCATAAAAGCGAAGATAGATCTAGGTATTGCCATCTTTGGTAGGCAATCCATAAGTGGCTTGTGACACCCCAAAAATTTGGCCTTGTTTTAATGAATTAAATTTTTTGCCAGGAATTAAAACTTTGGATTTCTGAGCTCCATTTTGATTTTTAAATCATTTCCTTCCCTGTTGTGATGAGTTTTTCCCCAAGAGAAAACTTTTCAAATATGTTATTGGACTTGTTTAACCTCTCAAGAAAAACTTTCCTTTTATCAGTGTAACTAATTAAATAATTAAGTTGCTTGATCTTTATTTTCTTGAAAATGGTTTTTTCAAGGTTAAATGGCCATATTTGAACTACAACCATTTGATAAATTCACTTAAAATTCCAACCAAAATTTGGAGATGTCATGTGATGTTTTTAAATCACTTTTATGCAAAAATATATTTCATTCATGAAATATTTTGAGCCCTACACTCAATTTTTCTTCTCTGGTCCAGAGTGCATTTTGCACTGCAACCCATTTAAATATTTCTTTAAAACTTCTACCAAAATTAGGGGAGGTCAGTAGGAGCATATTATTCCACTTTGTGCAAAAACCTAGTGCTGTTCTTTGAAAAATTTGAGTGAATCAACCTCTTTTCCATTCTGGTCCAATTTGAGGATTTGTACAGCAACCATGTTTTTACTTGCTCTTTAACCCTTGATTATTCCTCCTACTTGTAGTCCCACATGTTAAACCCTTAAGTCCAGGAGCATGCACCTTTTGGATCATTTTTGGTTCATGAAATAATGCTATTTATTTCCTGTCCAGAATTGAAGTTTTGTAAAACTTACACTAGCAAGTTTCTGCTTTTGGCCAACTAACCTCACCACTCTCTGTTGCATCTAAAGAGACCACCATCTGGAGTTTTTGGCCACTCCAAGACTTGCCTAAGTGCCCTTGGCATTTTTTCAAACACCTGGAGTGCATGATCAGTTTTGACATGAGTTGTGGCATTACACTGTGAACTTGCACCTCTGATCAAACTAGCATGTCCCCTAGACTCCCCGTTACTCCTAACCTGGGTCTGTTAATTGCCAGCCTCGACCGCGACCTCTAGCATGCTCTGGCATTACGTCGAGCACGTCCCGTGCACGCCCGGAGCGCGAGCAGAGCGTGCGTTTGGCACGCACGTGCGCCGAGCCGACACGCTGGCCCCCACGGTTTTAGCCCACACTGCAGAACCTCGCCACGCACTCCCTTTCTCACCGCTACGCGCCAAGCCGCCCCTCGCCACGCCCGGCAAGCCAAGAGCTAGCCGCCGTCGCCGCCCGACAGCCTCTGCCCATGTCGGCGCCGCCAAAACCACCTCCGCTCGCCAGCTCGCCCCTGGAACAGTGCCCACTCGTCCGCTAGCTCCTGCCGTCATCCCCAGCCACGCCACGTTGTCCTGCAAGCTACAGAGAGGCAGTTCGCCGGAGAGCTTATCCGGCCGCCGCGGAACTGACCTCGACGAGCTATAAAAGGAGGCCCCCGAGCCTCCCCGAGCACACAGGAAGCCTTAGAATGCTCCCCTAGTCCTCCCATGGCAGCCAATCGACCCGGGGGAGGTCTTCTTCCCCACCTCCGGCAACTGCAGCCGCCACCACTGTCCCGGCCAATTCGGCACCACCAGGGCCTCCCACTCTCCGTTCTCTCCACCAAGAGCCCCCTCATCCTCCCGTAAACCATTCCCACTACTCGATTTTGATCGAGGACCACCGTAGCCCCAAAACCACTCTGCTCCCGAAGCTCTCCATCCGCCGCGAAGCTCACCGCCGATGACTCTTTCCACCCCTGTATACCCAGCGACCACCGGAAGGACCGCCGCAGTCTCGCGGATCCATCCAGACCCTCTGGAACCCGCGGGGAGCCACCGTTCGCCGGCGGTGATCGCCGGAGTCCCGCCTCCGCTCGGGACAGAGAAAGAGGAGGGAGGGATAGACTGGTCAAACCTGACCAGTGGGCCCTCTGGACCCAGTGTCAGCAACCCCGTGTCTGTCCACATGGTTAAGTGGAGGCGTAAAGCCTCAAGTACGCCTCCTCTGCACCGAAAGCATATTTCTATCTGAAACGTTTTCTTTTCTGTTTTATTTTAAAAACAGATTTGACCAAATCTTTGACTGGCTATAACTTTTTAAATATAAGTCCAAATGAAATGATTCTTTTTCCTACCTTTCTCAAATTTGGTCTAGTTTATTTTAAGATTTATTTGAAAAAAAATTCAAACAACTTTTTTGTACTGTTTTTGAAATGTGTGTTAATTCAAATATATTTTTAAATAGGATTTTGGGGAGAGAGAAGAAACTTTCAAAAGTTTTGGAGTGCACCCTGCCTTTCCACACATTGAAGGCAAGCATTCTGAACCCCGGCATAATATTTTTGTGTGTTCGATGACACCTTCATAACATCACCTCACTTTGGAGAAACTTGTTATTTCATGTGATATGATCATATGCATGGGTGCATGTTATTGATTTCCATCCTGTTGGAAATGGACACACTTGTGATGATAATCACCCTCATGTGCCTTGCATGCATACCGGCAGGAACCCGGGAAAACCTATGCCTTGGGTAGGCATGAGTTTGTCGTCGGTCTCCGTCGGGACGGTTATGTCTGGTATGGCATGGTAAGGTGATATGAGCAGTGACTCTGTTGGTTGAAATATATTCGTTATACTAACCATGCAGGGAATACCTAAACCTCCTGAGTCGACCATAGATCGAGTCTTGTGCCAGTAACCCCCATACTTGTTTCGTACTACCACTCGTCTCTACAGCAAGTAGAGTACGGTTCAGTAAGTTGTCAACCTTTTTCTAGCACACACCGTACAGAGAGGTCATGATGGAAGATACCGGTTGTAGCTGGTAGGCAGGCCACCTGGTCCGGGGGCATGGGTGTTTCCGGTTGTGTAGCGACCCGACCCGAATGGATCAAGTCTCTGTGCTTTCGTGTCATCCCTGGATCGGTATGCTAACACACACAGTACTCGAAGGATTTATAACAGAGGTAAATCACATGTATAAAGTAACGTAAAAACTATTACCTCAATCCAAAATATAGCGGAAGCAACAAGGTTGTGGATTCCCATCAACACCAACGGCAAAGTTGAGTATAGGAAATCGTAACCCTAACGTACCACTTACTCGTCGTCTGAAAAGTCTACAACATGAAAAGTTGCAGCCCGAAAACGGGTCAGCACATGGAATATGCTGGCAATGTAACACATAGAGAGTAATGAAAGAATAGGCTATACTACATGCATATATGGCTGGTGGAAAGCTCTATGGTTACAGTTTTTGCGAAAAGCCAATTTTTCCCTACTTCAAAGGAATAAAATTTATTTAACTATCATGGTGGTTGTTAAACATTGAGAATGGTTGACAGCATCCTCAATCCCAATTAAAAGTACTCATTAAACCCAAACAAATTATAATAAGTAACGTGTTGAGATCAACAGGATAATCCAAGAACTAGATACTCAAGATGTCCATAACCGGGGACACGGCTAATCATGATTAGTTTATACACTCTACAGAGGTTTGTGCACTTTTCCCCACAAGACTCGATCGCCTCCGCTTGGTTCTCGCACTACATGGTGTTTGAGAAACGGATGACCGAGACATAGTCTTTCAGAAGCGCTAGCACCTTACATGTGGGTAGACCGTACCAACCTAAATCCCCTACATCAGCTAGCCTACCCGTAAGAGTTCGCACAACTTAGTCAACTACGCCAGAGCCCATAATTGGCTTGTGGCTGCACACGGAAGTTTCCAGTTTGAATAATCTTATGATCCCTTAGAGCCTGGGTGGCGGTCCGAAGAAATACAGGCAAGTCCTGATAGAAACCAGGTGCCTCAATCCACCCAGATGTGTGTTTAGGTTGCCACCTTAAATAAACCATTAATTAACAATCTCACATCAGTCATGGATATTCACTCACCCAATCCACGTCTACTAGCATAGCATGGCATAATCAAGCAAACGTAGAAGTAACTCCCAAGGTTTCATAAGTAACAGGTAAAAGGTACTACCTCAATTCTACTTCCCAATCCCACGATTTAATTTAGATCCTAAACAATGCAAGTGTTTGAGGGTTTGATCTAATGCAATAAAACTGGGTAGTAGGAAAGATATGATCAAGTGTTACTTGCCTTGCTGATGATCCGCGAGACCTAGAGATTCGAAGTAACAAGCGGCGCACTCCGGGTGATCTAACGCAGACAAACAACAAGCATACAATAAGCACTCATCTAATGCACGGGGAAATCTCGAATAAAAGATCTAACCAGATAGTTCAACTTAAGAACCCTGGTTGCAAAAGAATCGAATCAAATAAAGCATCGAAAGTCGGAACTCGAGAGAGAACGACTCGGTTTAGCAATCTGAAACTAGGTCAAAATTTTACAGTAGCAAAACTCTGTGTAAGTAGGTTAGTCGGAACGGCGGTTTCGTAACGAAACTCCAGGCGCTTGAATCACCTGATTCCGATAAACGAGCAAGAAATAAAACAGATTTGAAAATCGGATCGGAAATCGAATCTGAAAAATAACGGATTAAATCCGATTAAAAGAAAACGACGAACGGATTAAATGACGGACGTTCGTTAACAGAACTAATCCAACGAACACATTCATTGAAACGAACGGTTCGGTGAACGTTCGTTAATTAAGAAAACCGAAAATTAAAAACCATCTAGGGTTTTAAAAAAAACCGAACATCTCGAAAAAAACCGGATCGGGTTTTCTTAAATAAATCGGATCGGGGGGGGTTGTGGCGGCGGCTACCTCCGGCGGGTCGCCGGCGGGGCTCCGGCCTCCGGCGGGTGGCGGCGGGGTCGGGCGAGGGGCGGCGAGGGCGGTGGGTGGCGACGAGGGGCGGCGAGGGGCTCCGGGCGACGGTGACAGGCGGCGGCGGCCTTCGGGCGGGCGGGCGGCGGCTCGGGCGGGGGCGGGCGACGGCGGGATGAGGAGAGAAGGGGGGGTCGGCCGGGGTTAAATAGGAGGGGGGGGCTCCGGTGCCTTGGGGGAGGGGGCACGGCGGCGGGGCGCGTAGCCGAGCCGGACTCGGCGGCGTGCGGCGGCGGGGCTCCTCCCGCGGGGCGCGTGCGAGGGGGGTGGGGCGCTGGGCCGGGGCGGCGGCGGTTGGGCCGGCTGGGCCCTTGGCCCAGGCGGGGGCGCGGATTTTTTTTTTAACATTTTTTTTCCAGAAAAACAAAATAAGAAAAAAGCAAAATAAATAAAATAATATATAGGCATATAATATATCAAAATTTGCAGAAAAAATATTTCCTACAAGATGAACATTATTTTAGCTTTAAATAAAATACACACAAATTCAAATAAAGCAAAGAGTGTTTCAGCTCTAATAAAATCCAATAAAAATCATTTTTAAAATACCAAAATGACTTCAAATTAATTTCTCTCCAATTTTCTGAGGTAGGGAATCATGTTACCCTATTTTCCATATATTTTGTTTTTGGAGAAAAATAATTTGAATAAAACTCAAATAACTCCAAATTGAAAATAAATTCAAAAAAACTTTGAATTTTTAATTCTTTGAAAACTCCCACTCATATTTCGTATAATTTGAAGAAGTCATTTTATCTTCGCTCGTGAAAATCATTGAGTTGCATAAAGTTTCAGAATTGGAAATATTTTTCAAATGAAATTCAAATATTTTCAACACCCCTTGTCATTTAAATAAATGGAAGAAGTCATGTCATCTTCTCTCCAGGGTTTTTGTGATGAAAGGAATTTGAATTCCCGAAGATCATAAAAGCAAAATTGAAAGTTTGGGAAAATCCTTTTATTCCCTTTCATCTAACTTTCAAAAAGTTTCGAATTCACTCACTTTCAGTCAATCAATCAAGCAATCAATCAAATCTATCTATTTGTTTATAACATTCCAAAAATTTAGAATTTTGGGATGTTACAAACTACCACCCTTAAAATGAATCTCGTCCTCGAGATTCGGAGAGGCTAGAAAGAATAGGTTAGGGTTTGGGGTCTTCTCAAAGTCCATCGATCATCTCCGAGGTCTCGGGTGCTACCACCCTTAGAAACATTGTTACGGTTCCATCAAAACTCATATACTCCATCCTTATCGCTGACAGTGTCAGTCTTCTCAGATATTAAGGGTAATCCCTTCTCTGGGCTCTTCCGGTAGTGGCATAACCTTTTCCTCAATTCCTTTGTCCTTTCATCTTGGTAAGGTTATCCCGAAACTGGGTCTTCATAGCTGACGGGTCTGACGCCAATGCTAAACAACTATCGATATCTCGTGGTGGTCAACAATTTATGGTTTCTCCTGCAGGAAAGGGTCTGGGTTGAACCTCACCGTATAACCTACGGTTGGCAACAACTGCCGTGTACAAGGGAAAAAAATACCTATACCTTTCTAAGGTTCAAACAAGGTTTTGATCGTCGTCTCTCCACTATAGGTAAGTCACTCAGATTTACCATCCAATATAGCAAAGCGAATAATAAGAGTAAGTCGGTATGGTGATCAATCCATCCCGCACCCAAATCATTTCCTTGTACATGGTTTAGCGAATCTCGCATTCTAACACTCGGTCATCCTCACAAGCATTGCAGAATTCTTCTTGTCGACGAACCAAGTTCGGAAAATCCATTGATTCTGCAAGCCAAACAAACATCTATCGTTACTTAACAACTCTCAGGTTTTGCGTAAACTCCTATAGAATCGTCGGTTGATACAAGTCGTAACTTCTTCCAGGGTTTTTCCTTCAGCAAGAGTGTGCTTGCTTCTTGGCAGGTCCTGGGGCCTGTGGGTTATGGCCCATCTCATCACTTGCAAATCTTGAACTCATCATCTGGGCAACTGATCATTATCCCAACATCCAACTTCCTGGCATACTTAAAATCCATCCAAATGTACTGTCTCTTTTCCTTATATTTGCACCAAACGGGGACATGATTACTCAGACTCTTCATGGAATTTCCATTGATCCATATTTCCAACATCATACCTCCTTTATATCCAATAACACTTCATCTCTTCATCCTCGTGGGATGTCCCACATACCGTGATAAAACTTATACTTATGAAATCCATACTCCACTTCGTGGAACATTCATTATCCTTTCCAGGGTCAAGCGTCCTTACAAGGAAATATTGGCCATCTCTGCATGACACTTCTTCAACTGGGAATCGTGAAACACATCATGAACTCCTGACAGTCCTTCGGGTGACTCCAACTTGTTGGTAACTTCTCCCATACGCTCCAATACTTGGTATGGTCCTACAAATCTCGAGGCTAACTTTCCCTTAACTCCAAATCGTTTAACTCCTCGCAGAGTTGGCACACAAAGATATGCTCTGTCTCCGATTTCATAGACTACCTCCTTGCGTTTTTTAGTCTGCATAACTCTTCTGCCTGGACTGAGCTACCTTCAGTCTATCTCGAAGCAACTTAACATTCTCTTCTCACTCCTTGATCACATTTGGTCCAAACAACTGACGGTCTCCAACTTCATCCCACATCAACGGTGTCTGGCTCTTTCTCCCATACAAAGCTTCAAAAAGGGGCCATCTTCAAACTGACTTGGTAGCTATTCTTGAATGAGAAACTCCGCGTGAGGTAAATTATCATCACTACTAGATCCATAATCTAGCGCACACGCTCTCAACATGTCCTCCAAAATTTGATTGACTCTCTTGATTTATCCATCTGTCTGCGGATGAAAGGCTGTACTGAACTCTAGCCTAGTACCCAAAGTCTGGTGCAGCTGATTCCAAAACTTTGAGGTAAACTGCGTTCCTCTACGATGGTCCTCGGAACTCCATGCAGACATACGATCCTTTCTCAAATATATATCTTGGCCAACTTCGCACTTGTATAGGTGGTTTTCTCTGGGATAAAGCGAGCCACTTTGATCAAGCGAATAAACTATTACCCAGATAGAATCATATCCCGTTCGGGTTCTGGGAAATCTGGTAATGAAATCCATGCCAAGCTTATCCTGCTTCCATTCAGGTATTAGCATAGGCTGCAATAATCCTGCTGACTTCTGATGCTCTGCTTTTACTTTCTCTGACATACATCACTTACGACTACATACTCCGTAATATCCTCCTTCATACCAGTCCACCAGAAACACTCCTTCAAATCCAAATACATCTTGGTGTTTCCAGGGCGAATCAAGTATGGTGAGTCATGAGCCTCCTGAAGTATTAACTTCCTGATCTTTGCATTATTGGCACATATACACTATTCTCAAACCATAAGGTGTCGTGTTCATCCTTATGAAAACCTTTGGCCTTTCCTTTGCTCATCCTCTCTTTTACCTCAGCAATCTCTTTGTCATCCTTCTGAGCTTCACGGATCTTTTCCAACAATGTAAACTGAACTTCCATTGCTGCAACAAAACCTTTGGGAACAATCTCCAATCGAAGTTCCCTGAAAATCCTCGGCTAACTCCTTTGATAATCCTCTACTTATGAGGGTATTCGTCCTCCTTTTCTTTATGGTTGTGTCCTATTTCTCCACAGAGCTTGTACGCACAAGGTTTCTTCATATCTTTTCCATAAGGCTTCAACTTCTGGGTCACAAACCGAGACTTTAGCAAAGTCAACTTAAATTCTTCCCAAGTAGTTACTCCTTGTCATCCGTTGATGGTTTGGTACATCCTCCACCAGGTAGCAACACTTCTTTCAAAGAATGGAAGAGCGTGCTGGGTCATATCCTTTCCGGCTATAGGGTTATTCTCCATGTGATCCTCATGTTCTGAATCCATCGGTCCATCTCCCATTGACTCATCGGTCCAGAGAGTACAAGCTCATCTCCATTCATCCTCTATTGGGTCCATGGGTTTGGGGTGGGATAAGAGAGATCGAGAGGGATGCACTCAATACAAAAAAAAGTTTTGAAAAGACAGATTTTATTGTGGCTGTCGGAAAAACATCAAACAAATGACAGCTCACAATCGTCGCATCTAACGTATGTATGTAACAGGGGTTTGGTCTTCTAAAGGTCAATAGATCTTCAAAGTCGTCAAACTCTTCAAGTCATGTTCATGTCTCCGATGGCTTCTTCCAATCGTGCTTGTCCTGCTCAAGTTCTTTTGCCAGATCATCTCTGTTGATGCGAAGTCTCTCGCGACGTCCTTCAATATTTCTGGAGTTACGTTCCAACTGCCGGTTTCAACATCCTTGACATGATCCATGATCCTACTGTCCTTCAGTTACTGTCAAATCTCCGGTATCTCGATGTTTTGCTCCTTCATCTTGTCTACTTTCAGCTTCTGGGTCCTGAGTTCTTCACCAATTGCCTTATTGTCAAATATTGCTTCTTGTAGGTCCATCTTAACTTCCTGATGTAACACTCCAGATCCTGGTGAATACACCAGCTAAGGTTAACACTCCAACGTTTGCAGATAGATGCTCCATCAGCTTTCTACCATCCAATCCTTCCATGCATCTGCATGCTTAACTCCGCACGGTGACAATAGCATAGGCGGGCGATAACATCATGGATAGCCGTGTTTTTTTTGCTCTTGTCATTTCCATGAGTTAATAACTCCTGCCTTAGGGTTCTATTGACAAAACTTTGAGTTACTAACTCTCCATGCTCCGGTCTTTCTCCGATACACCTTGATCTCGGTATTGATAACTTCCATAGTCTGCCAGGTTCCATAAAGGTAGCCTTCCTGGGTCATACAAATTTGGGAATTCTTCAGAGCCTTCAAATTCTCCAAGTCTTCGGAGTCTTCAACAGTTGTAGTTTCCATTTACACGGTAAAATCCTCTTCATTCCAAATGGTCTTAGTTGTCCGATATCTTGTCTCCTTGGAGTGGTCTCATCAGTCAAATCTTCGAGTGGTCAAAAGGGAAAAGGGGTATGGTCTCACTAAAAAGGGAATATTTGAATAAACTCAGAAGAGAAGAGAGGTAAAAGATCTTTTTGAAAATGAAGTTGTAGAGAAAAATCTTTCCTATGGGCTTGTCATTTTCTAGGGTCACGTCCTACAGTCAACATGTGCTCTGATACCATCTTGTAGCGACCCGACCCGAATGGATCAAGTCTCTGTGCTTTCGTGTCATCCCTGGATCGGTATGCTGACACACACAGTACTCGAAGGATTTATAACAGAGGTAAATCACATGTATAAAGTAACGTAAAAACTATTACCTCAATCCAAAATATAGCGGAAGCAACAAGGTTGTGGATTCCCATCAACACCAACGGCAAAGTTGAGTATAGGAAATCGTAACCCTAACGTACCACTTACTCGTCGTCTGAAAAGTCTACAACATGAAAAGTTGCAGCCCGAAAACGGGTCAGCACATGGAATATGCTGGCAATGTAACACATAGAGAGTAATGAAAGAATAGGCTATACTACATGCATATATGGCTGGTGGAAAGCTCTATGGTTACAGTTTTTGCGAAAAGCCAATTTTTCCCTACTTCAAAGGAATAAAATTTATTTAACTATCATGGTGGTTGTTAAACATTGAGAATGGTTGACAGCATCCTCAATCCCAATTAAAAGTACTCATTAAACCCAAACAAATTATAATAAGTAACGTGTTGAGATCAACAGGATAATCCAAGAACTAGATACTCAAGATGTCCATAACCGGGGACACGGCTAATCATGATTAGTTTATACACTCTGCAGAGGTTTGTGCACTTTTCCCCACAAGACTCGATCGCCTCCGCTTGGTTCTCGCACTACATGGTGTTTGAGAAACGGATGACCGAGACATAGTCTTTCAGAAGCGCTAGCACCTTACATGTGGGTAGACCGTACCAACCTAAATCCCCTACATCAGCTAGCCTACCCGTAAGAGTTCGCACAACTTAGTCAACTACGCTAGAGCCCATAATTGGCTTGTGGCTGCACACGGAAGTTTCCAGTTTGAATAATCTTATGATCCCTTAGAGCCTGGGTGGCGGTCCGAAGAAATACAGGCAAGTCCTGATAGAAACCAGGTGCCTCAATCCACCCAGATGTGTGTTTAGGTTGCCACCTTAAATAAACCATTAATTAACAATCTCACATCAGTCATGGATATTCACTCACCCAATCCACGTCTACTAGCATAGCATGGCATAATCAAGCAAACGTAGAAGTAACTCCCAAGGTTTCATAAGTAACAGGTAAAAGGTACTACCTCAATTCTACTTCCCAATCCCACGATTTAATTTAGATCCTAAACAATGCAAGTGTTTGAGGGTTTGATCTAATGCAATAAAACTGGGTAGTAGGAAAGATATGATCAAGTGTTACTTGCCTTGCTGATGATCCGCGAGACCTAGAGATTCGAAGTAACAAGCGGCGCACTCCGGGTGATCTAACGCAGACAAACAACAAGCATACAATAAGCACTCATCTAATGCACGGGGAAATCTCGAATAAAAGATCTAACCAGATAGTTCAACTTAAGAACCCTGGTTGCAAAAGAATCGAATCAAATAAAGCATCGAAAGTCGGAACTCGAGAGAGAACGACTCGGTTTAGCAATCTGAAACTAGGTCAAAATTTTACAGTAGCAAAACTCTATGTAAGTAGGTTAGTCGGAACGGCGGTTTCGTAACGAAACTCCAGGCGCTTGAATCACCTGATTCCGATAAACGAGCAAGAAATAAAACAGATTTGAAAATCGGATCGGAAATCGAATCTGAAAAATAACGGATTAAATCCGATTAAAAGAAAACGACGAACGGATTAAATGACGGACGTTCGTTAACAGAACTAATCCAACGAACACATTCATTGAAACGAACGGTTCGGTGAACGTTCGTTAATTAAGAAAACCGAAAATTAAAAACCATCTAGGGTTTTAAAAAAAAACCGAACATCTCGAAAAAAAAAACCGGATCGGGTTTTCTTAAATAAATCGGATCGGGGGGGGGGGGGTTGTGGCGGCGGCTACCTCCGGCGGGGCTCCGGCCTCCGGCGGGTGGCGGCGGGGTCGGGCGAGGGGCGGCGAGGGCGGTGGGTGGCGACGAGGGGCGGCGAGGGGCTCCGGGCGACGGCGACAGGCGGCGGCGGCCTTCGGGCGGGCGGGCGGCGGCTCGGGCGGGGGCGGGCGACGGCGGGATGAGGAGAGAAGGGGGGGGGGTCGGCCGGGGTTAAATAGGAGGGGGGGGGCTCCGGTGCCTTGGGGGAGGGGGCACGGCGGCGGGGCGCGTAGCCGAGCCGGACTCGGCGGCGTGCGGCGGCGGGGCTCCTCCCGCGGGGCGCGCGCGAGGGGGGTGGGGCGCTGGGCCGGGGCGGCGGCGGTTGGGCCGGCTGGGCCCTTGGCCCAGGCGGGGGCGCGGATTTTTTTTTAACATTTTTTTTCCAGAAAAACAAAATAAGAAAAAAGCAAAATAAATAAAATAATATATAGGCATATAATATATCAAAATTTGCAGAAAAAATATTTCCTACAAGATGAACATTATTTTAGCTTTAAATAAAATACACACAAATTCAAATAAAGCAAAGAGTGTTTCAGCTCTAATAAAATCCAATAAAAATCATTTTTAAAATACCAAAATGACTTCAAATTAATTTCTCTCCAATTTTCTGAGGTAGGGAATCATGTTACCCTATTTTCCATATATTTTGTTTTTGGAGAAAAATAATTTGAATAAAACTCAAATAACTCCAAATTGAAAATAAATTCAAAAAAACTTTGAATTTTTAATTCTTTGAAAACTCCCACTCATATTTCGTATAATTTGAAGAAGTCATTTTATCTTCGCTTGTGAAAATCATTGAGTTGCATAAAGTTTCAGAATTGGAAATATTTTTCAAATGAAATTCAAATATTTTCAACACCCCTTGTCATTTAAATAAATGGAAGAAGTCATGTCATCTTCTCTCCAGGGTTTTTGTGATGAAAGGAATTTGAATTCCCGAAGATCATAAAAGCAAAATTGAAAGTTTGGGAAAATCCTTTTATTCCCTTTCATCTAACTTTCAAAAAGTTTCGAATTCACTCACTTTCAGTCAATCAATCAAGCAATCAATCAAATCTATCTATTTGTTTATAACATTCCAAAAATTTAGAATTTTGGGATGTTACAGGTTGGGACCGAGAGGGGAGGCCACCCCTTAGAGCGCGCGATATAAATTTGATCCCATGCTACGCGAGGTTGTAGCCTCCCCACTTAGAGTTTGCTTAACAGTTGTCGTGGGTGATTCCAGACACGTGTAAGTTAAGCTGGTGTGTGCAAGTTAGGTGTGTTTTCAACAAAAAGACCGTAGACGGAATTAGTCCCGATGGACTAAAGAAATCCGTTACTCGTGGGTAAAGAGTACACCCTCTGCAGAGAATAAACCTATTCGAATAGCCGTGTCCATGGGTAAGGATTACAGTCTGGGATGGGTCAGGTGTCGGTCTTAGTGTCGGTCTTCGGAGGTAAAACGGTTAACCAGAAATGGAATTACTATTCGTGACTTGTGATAACTATGATTATTATTATTGTTGACTACCGTGATATTATTGTTATTATCGAGTATCTCTGGGATGGTTCTACCTCCGGGATATTCACTATGATTATTTCTTTTAAAGCCCTTTATGTGGTGTCGCTCAGACGCCCGACTGTGGCATTTCTTTTAAAGCCCTTTATGTGTTGTCGCTCAGACGCCCGACTGTGGCATTTCTTTTAAAGCCCTTTATGTGGTGTCGCTCAGACGCCCGACTGTGGCATTTCTTTTAAAGCCCTTTATGTGGTGTCGCTCAGACGCCCGACTGTGGCATTTCCTTTAAAGCCCTTTATGTGGTGTCGCTCAGACGCCCGACTGCGGCATTTCTTTTAAAGCTCTTTATGTGGTGTCGCTCAGACGCCCGACTGTGGCATTTCTTTTAAAGCCCTTTATGTGGTGTCGCTCAGACGCCCGACTGTGGCATTGCTTGTTATTTGTTTCATAAATTTTAATACTACCATGTTATTGCATTTTTATAAATAACTTGCTTGCATGCATCAGAGTTTCATTTATCGTTTGTGACTGACATCATGAGTATAAAATATTTTTAGCACATCACTGTTATACTATACCTGTGTTCATAATGTTTGCGAGTACATTCAAAGTACTCACTGGCTTGTCCCTGGCTATTGTCTTGGCCAGATTTTTCTTGCGCGGAGAGGAGCGACGCGATGCCAGCCCCGGAACCCGCACAATGGAGATAGCAGCCTCGCGAAGATAGGAGTTAACCTGGTCAGCTGTTCCCATGGGAAATGGAGCCCCATAGACACTGATGTTTCACAGACCGCTTCCGCCATCAACCACTAGAAACCGTTTGTTGTACTCACAGGCCAGAATGGTCTTGTACTACATATGTTGTATTATGCTTGGAATTTCTGTATCAAGTTGGAGCCTCATCAGCTAACAGTAATCCTGGGGCTGATGAGCACAACGGTCTTTTTTGGAAATTTATTACCCGGAAAACCCGGTCGTGGCAGACTTGGTATTAGAGCCAGGCTGATCATTTGCTAAATCCTATCTTAGCCAGGTCAATAAACTTAGGCAAACCAACCCACTAGACCTTAGCCAAACCCCAGCCAAGCTTCTCGTGCAAGATAGCCACACAGTGACCCAACGCCTTTTGACAGTCGGTGCCCAACCTATCCACCTAACCTGTCACTCATGCGCTAGTGACCGGCCCCTAAATAGTCCTTTCTCGCAAGCGTGCGAAGGAAGACTCCGCCCCCTTTTTCCTATAAAAAGGGCACGCTAGTCCCAGCACAGCACCGCACAGCCGCTACCCCAAACCGAGCCACAATGCCTGGACCCATAGTGCACAACGAGACCACAGCAACCAACCTTGGAGGTTTTGTGACCATACTCGCAAACCTCACCCGTCGTGCCTATGCGTTAGAAGAGCCACCAGAATATGTTGTGTATCAAGGACCCATGAGCGGTGAAGACCGTCAATTCTGGGCCACTGTGCACATCTACGGTAGGGGTCTAGCACCCGAGCGCCCCTACAGGTTCACCGGAAGGACAACTTCCTTTGAGCCACAAGCCATCCAGCTAGCCGCTCGAGAGGCTATAGTTCATCTCAGGCACTTGTCACCCAGAGTTAAATGTCGCTCGTTCCACTACTACCCCAGACGTGAAGGGTATGGTAGACCACCCCAAGTTGCCAACGGAGATCACGAGACGGACCCCGCATTGTTGCACCTAGTGCGTTATGTAAGAGCACTAGAGGCACTGTTCGACCAGATCACTATTGATCTAATCGCAGCTCGTGGAGAGCTGGTTCGTCGAGCCCTGGCGAGAGAAGAAAACGAGCCCAACGCCGACAACCCAGTCGTGCTGTTTGGACACCCGATCGAGTCCCTGAGGCTTGCCCCAGCCATCGGCCAAGGTGCTGCGATAACCCCAGAGGTGCTTCGTCGCATATTAGGAGCACACTCCAACGGGGTTGTGGCCAACAATCCCCGCGATGGTCATCATCACTACCCCGACCCTGCAGTTCCTCCGCCATCTCCGACTAATCCCGGCAGTGAGACACGTGGAGAAGCCTCGACATCCACCAGGCACGCCTGTTTAGACATAAACGAGGTAGACTAAGCCGTGTGAGTAGCACCGAGTTTCAGTGTATCCTCGCTTTGTAATCATGCGACCGTGTACATTAACGCAGCCTGTCGTTGTGCCTCTGTTTTAATAGTAGCCTTGCATATTTGGTCAGCGCATAGCTGCATATTTTTCTGGGCACAACTACCAAAACCAACCCGACGACAACCATAGTAACACGTCTCTTTATGAGATATGTGTATCTCTGACACTGACCCGACCTTTGGAGCTAAGCTGGCAAATTTATTACCTTTCACCACAGTAAAACGATCTGGCTCCATTGCTATATAAAGGCCACCTTGTGACCTTACCCAGCAACCCCATTTTGCGCACCACACTCGCACTTTTTCCTGTCAGGCCGAGCCCCAGCATTCATCTGAGAACCCCAGATGCAACCCCAGGTAGCTTTGTCAAAATATTGTGGGATTTTACCCGCAGTACCATGGGTTCTACCCAGCCACCTCAGTACGAGCTGTTCAAATCAAGGATCACCCCATCCACCTCGGAATATTGGGCAGCAGTACACATCCCTCCCGTAGACTCCAATCAAGATCCAACGGAAGTTTCCTTCGTGGGGAAATCTATGCCAACCCCACACCTGGCCATAGAAGCTGCTGCGAAAGAAGCGATTGCTCGTCTTCGATCCGCAGTATCCTATGCCCGCGAACAAGGATATTATTACTTTCCGAGTCATGCAGCACCCGGAGAAGTAACATCTTTTCCCGGTGGACGTATTGAGAGAGACCCAGTTCTAGCCAACCTTATCAGTACATCATTGCTCAAGAGCATTTGAACCAGCGAGTGATGGATTATCTCCAGAGCCTCGCAGATTTAAATCCTCAGATTGCCATCGGCAGACCACTGAGACCCGACCCGGAGAGACGCATACATCGACTGGTCAATCCACTTCCTCCGATAGAAGAGGAGTGTATTCCTTTACCAGAGACATTTTATCAGGACCCCGTCCAGTTACCGTTTTCATTTTAGACGTCACTATTGTATTTGTTTTTGCAGCATTTATATTTGCGTGTATCTTATGCATGGTACCCCAAATTTGTGCGACGAGTCAATTACTTTGGCTTCTACTAATGTGTGTACTTTTTTGTTGTGGTTTATGCTCCTTTAAATTTACTGTTTTTCCCTCGCAAAATCCTGGAGTGAGATTTCTTTTCCCTGAGTTGCTACACCTGCCCCTTCTAACGACGTGGATTATTTAATTTCACACAGCACAACGCAGCAGACTCACAACCATAATCATTCAGACACATACACTGTTTGCAAAACCTTGCAACAGTGTTACATCCAGCTAATCCCCCCTAACAACAGTTAGCACCCGACACACCTCCATCTACTCCTCATGATCACCACCACCGCGGAGAGCCAACACCCGAGCCGCAGCGTCGCGATACTCATCGAAGATCATCATGCACAGGAGCACAGAGAGCCCCAGCAGTGTCGCCAGCCCTCCGCATATCAGGATCACAAACCAGTCTGGCATCGCCTCCGCCATTAGAGCCTCACCCGAGCTACTGTAAGCAGTAATGGAGAAAGGAGGAGGAGAAGTGAGGCCAGGTGTGAGGAAGAAGAGAGAGTCACCCCGGCCGTTTTATAGCTCGAGCTCGGTGTATGGTGGGCGAAGTCCACCAACGCCGCTCGTCGCCGAACGCCAGTGTTCGGAGTCGAATCCGCGAGCAGTGCTGACAGCGCGCTGGCCCGCGAAGTGAGTGCACGCTGCGCCGGCAGCTAGCACACCGTGCACTACCACGGTACGGCCTAGATGCCCTATGCATTAGGCATCACTGGTGGAGAAAGCACGAGAAAGCGCGCGGGAGAGAGGAGGTAGAAGGAAGAACCAGAGGGAGAAGAGGAGACTGACAGTGGACCCCGGGTCCACCTGTCGGCCAGAGAGAGCACTGTGCTCTCGGCTACGACTAGCGTATATTTAAATTTAGGAGTTATTCTAAATTTATATCCAGCGTAGAAATCACACGTTTTTGTCCCGAACCGTAGACTCTTCCACGCAGCACCAGTTTTCACACTGTGGTTTTTCACCACTTATTGCCCTCTCACTGTAGCCACATCTTTATTGCGTAATTATTTTCTTAACACCGCTTTTAGCAAATCTCGAGGATGAGATTTTCTTAAGGGGGGTAGTGTTGTGACACCCCAAAAATTTGGCCTTGTTTTAATGAATTAAATTTTTTGCGAGGAATTAAAACTTTGGATTTCTGAGCTCCATTTTGATTTTTAAATCATTTCCTTCCCTGTTGTGATGAGTTTTTCCCCAAGAGAAAACTTTTCAAATATGTTATTGGACTTGTTTAACCTCTCAAGAAAAACTTTCCTTTTATCAGTGTAACTAATTAAATAATTAAGTTGCTTGATCTTTATTTTCTTGAAAATGGTTTTTTCAAGGTTAAATGGCCATATTTGAACTACAACCATTTGATAAATTCACTTAAAATTCCAACCAAAATTTGGAGATGTCATGTGATGTTTTTAAATCACTTTTATGCAAAAATATATTTCATTCATGAAATATTTTGAGCCCTACACTCAATTTTTCTTCTCTGGTCCAGAGTGCATTTTGCACTGCAACCCATTTAAATATTTCTTTAAAACTTCTACCAAAATTAGGGGAGGTCAGTAGGAGCATATTATTCCACTTTGTGCAAAAACCTAGTGCTGTTCTTTGAAAAATTTGAGTGAATCAACCTCTTTTCCATTCTGGTCCAATTTGAGGATTTGTACAGCAACCATGTTTTTACTTGCTCTTTAACCCTTGATTATTCCTCCTACTTGTAGTCCCCCATGTTAAACCCTTAAGTCCAGGAGCATGCACCTTTTGGATCATTTTTGGTTCATGAAATAATGCTATTTATTTCCTGTCCAGAGTTGAAGTTTTGTAAAACTTACACTAGCAAGTTTCTGCTTTTGGCCAACTAACCTCACCACTCTCTCTTGCATCTAAAGAGACCACCATCTGGAGTTTTTGGCCACTCCAAGACTTGCCTAAGTGCCCTTGGCATTTTGTCAAACACCTGGAGTGCATGACCAGTTTTGACATGAGTTGTGGCATCACACTGTGAACTTGCACCTCTGATCAAACTAGCATGTCCCCTAGACTCCCCGTTACTCCTAACCTGGGTCTGTTAATTGCCAGCCTCGACCGCGACCTCTAGCATGCTCTGGCATTACGTCGAGCACGTCCCGTGCACGCCCGGAGCGCGAGCAGAGCGTGCGTTTGGCACGCACATGCGCCGAGCCGACACGCTGGCCCCCACGGTTTTAGCCTACACTGCAGAACCTCGCCACGCACTCCCTTTCTCACCGCTACGCCCCAAGCCGCCCCTCGCCACGCCCGGCAAGCCAAGAGCTAGCCGCCGTCGCCGCCCGACAGCCTCTGCCCATGTCGGCGCCGCCAAAACCACCTCCGCTCGCCAGCTCGCCCCTGGAACAGTGCCCACTCGTCCGCTAGCTCCTGCCGTCATCCCCAGCCACGCCACGTTGCCCTGCAAGCTACAGAGAGGCGGTTCGCCGGAGAGCTTATCCGGCCGCCGCGGAACTGACCTCGACGAGCTATAAAAGGAGGCCCCCGAGCCTCCCCGAGCACACAGGAAGCCTTAGAATGCTCCCCTAGTCCTCCCATGGCAGCCAATCGACCCGGGGGAGGTCTTCTTCCCCACCTCCGGCAACTGCAGCCGCCACCACTGTCCCGGCCAATTCGGCACCACCAGGGCCTCCCACTCTCCGTTCTCTCCACCAAGAGCCCCCTCATCCTCCCGTAAACCATTCCCACTACTCGATTTTGATCGAGGACCACCGTAGCCCCAAAACCACTCTGCTCCCGAAGCTCTCCATCCGCCGCGAAGCTCATCGCCGATGACTCTTTCCACCCCCGTCTACCCAGCGACCACCGGAAGGACCGCCGCAGTCTCGCGGAACCATCCAGACCCTCTGGAACCCACGGGGAGCCACCGTTCGCCGGCGGCGATCGCCGGAGTCCCGCCTCCGCTCGGGACAGAGAAAGAGGAGGGAGGGATAGACTGGTCAAACCTGACCAGTGGGCCCTCTGGACCCAGTGTCAGCAACCCCGTGTCTGTCCACGTGGTTAAGTGGAGGCGTAAAGCCTCAAGTACGCCTCCTCTGCACCGAAAGCGTATTTCTATCTGAAACGTTTTCTTTTTTGTTTTATTTTAAAAACAGATTTGACCAAATCTTTGACTGGCTATAACTTTTTAAATATAAGTCCAAATGAAATGATTCTTTTTCCTACCTTTCTCAAATTTGGTCTAGTTTATTTTAAGATTTATTTGAAAAAATTTCAAACAACTTTTTTGTACTGTTTTTGAAATGTGTGTTAATTCAAATATATTTTTAAATAGGATTTTGGGGAGAGAGAAGAAACTTTCAAAAGTTTTGGAGTGCACCCTGCCTTTCCACACATTGAAGGCAAGCATTCTGAACCCCGGCATAATATTTTTGTGTGTTTGATGACACCTTCATAACATCACCTCACTTTGGAGAAACTTGTTATTTCATGTGATATGATCATATGCATGGGTGCATGTTATTGATTTCCATCCTGTTGGAAATGGACACAC
Organism: Triticum aestivum; assembly: GCF_018294505.1. Taxonomy (NCBI): domain Eukaryota; kingdom Viridiplantae; phylum Streptophyta; class Magnoliopsida; order Poales; family Poaceae; genus Triticum; species Triticum aestivum. The sequence continues at coordinate 303,947,179 of NC_057806.1, read as the reverse complement.
TTGTGATGATAATCACCCTCATGTGCCTTGCATGCATACCGGCAGGAACCCGGGAAAACCTATGCCTTGGGTAGGCATGAGTTTGTCGTCGGTCTCCGTCGGGACGGTTATGTCTGGTATGGCATGGTAAGGTGATATGAGCAGTGACTCTGTTGGTTGAAATATATTCGTTATACTAACCATGCAGGGAATACCTAAACCTCCTGAGTCGACCGTAGATCGAGTCTTGTGCCAGTAACCCCCATACTTGTTTCGTACTACCACTCGTCTCTACAGCAAGTAGAGTACGGTTCAGTAAGTTGTCAACCTTTTTCTAGCACACACCGTACAGAGAGGCCATGGTGGAAGATACCGGTTGTAGCTGGTAGGCAGGCCACCTGGTCCGGGGGCATGGGTGTTTCCGGTTGGGACCGAGAGGGGAGGCCACCCCTTAGAGCGCGCGATATAAATTTGATCCCATGCTATGCGAGGTTGTAGCCTCCCCACTTAGAGTTTGCTTAACAGGTGTCGTGGGTGATTCCAGACACGTGTAAGTTAAGCTGGTGTGTGCAAGTTAGGTGTGTTTTCAACAAAAAGACCGTAGACGGAATTAGTCCCGATGGACTAAAGAAATCCGTTACTCGTGGGTAAAGAGTACACCCTCTACAGAGAATAAACCTATTCGAATAGCCGTGTCCATGGGTAAGGATTACAGTCTGGGATGGGTCAGGTGTCGGTCTTAGTGTCGGTCTTCGGAGGTAAAACGGTTAACCAGAAATGGAATTACTATTCGTGACTTGTGATAACTATGATTATTATTATTGTTGACTACCGTGATATTATTGTTATTATTGAGTATCTCTGGGATGGTTCTACCTCCGGGATATTCACTATGATTATTTATTTTAAAGCCCTTTATGTGGTGTCGCTCAGACGCCCGACTATGGCATTTCTTTTAAAGCCCTTTATGTGCTGTCGCTCAGACGCCCGACTGTGGCATTTCTTTTAAAGCCCTTTATGTGGTGTCGCTCAGACGCCCGACTGTGGCATTTCTTTTAAAGCCCTTTATGTGGTGTCGCTCAGACGCCCGACTGTGGCATTTCCTTTAAAGCCCTTTATGTGGTGTCGCTCAGACGCCCGACTGCGGCATTTCTTTTAAAGCCCTTTATGTGGTGTCGCTCAGACGCCCGACTGTGGCATTTCTTTTAAAGCCCTTTATGTGGTGTCGCTCAGACGCCCGACTGTGGCATTGCTTGTTATTTGTTTCATAAATTTTAATACTACCATGTTATTGCATTTTTATAAATAACTTGCTTGCACGCATCAGAGTTTCATTTATCGTTTGTGACTGACATCATGAGTATAAAATATTTTTAGCACATCATTGTTATATTATACCTGTGTTAATAATGTTTGCGAGTACATTCAAAGTACTCACTGGCTTGTCCCTGGCTATTGTCTTGGCCAGATTTTTCTTGCGCGGAGAGGAGCGACGCGATGCCAGCCCCGGAACCCGCACAATGGAGATAGCAGCCTCGCGAAGATAGGAGTTAACCTGGTCAGCTGTTCCCGTGGGAAATGGAGCCCCATAGACACTGATGTTTCACAGACCGCTTCCGCCACTAGAAACCGTTTGTTGTACTCACAGGCCAGAATGGTCTTGTACTACATATGTTGTATTCTGCTTGGAATTTCTGTATCAAGATGGAGCCTCATCAGCTAACAGTAATCCTGGGGCTGATGAGCACGACGGTCTTTTCTGGAAATTTATTACCCGGAAAACCCGGTCGTGGCATGGCTCTCATGATAGTTTCATATGGTAATTTTATTTTATTTCTAGGAAAGTGTTCCATGCCATTTTTAATGGAAATTGAAATCTAATATTCCCTTCCTTCATATCAATAATCGCATCAACCGTTCTAAGGAAAGGTCTACCAAGAATAATAGGGCAAGAATGATTGCAATCTATATCAAGAACAATGAAATCTACGGGCACATAATTCCTATTTTAAACAATAAGAACATCATGAATCCTTCCCATAGGTTTCTTAATAGTGGAATCCGCAAGATGCAAGTTTAGAGAGTAATCATCAAAATCGCGGAAATCTAGTAAATCACACAAAGTCTTGGGAATAGTGGAGACACTAGCACCCAAATCACACAAAGCATAAAACTCATGATATTTAATTTTAATTTTAATAGTTGGTTCCCACTCATCATAGAGTTTTCTAGGGATAGAAACTTTCAACTCAAGTGTTCCTTCATAAGATTGCATCAAGGCATCAACAATATGTTCGGTGAAGGCTTTATTTTGACTATAAGCATGTGGAGAATTTAGCACGGATTGCAACAAGGAAATACAATCAATTAAAGAACAACTATCATAATTAAATTCCTTGAAATCCAATATAGTGGGTTTATTAACATCTAGATTTTTATTTCTTTCAATCCCACTTTCATCAATTTCATCGTTAAGATCTAAATACTCCCAATTTTTAGAACACCTTCTAGGTAAAGGAAGATCTTATTCAGTTTCATCAAGATTCATATTGCAAAACAAAGATTTAATAGGGGACACATCAATAACTTTTAGATCTTCATCTTGATTTTCATAGGAATTGGAAGAACACGCTTTAATAAAGGCAGCTTTGGAAGCACGCATCCTAGTGGTTCTTTCCTTGCACTCATCAATGGAAATTCTCATGGCTTTGAGAGACTCATTGATATCATGCTTAGGAGGAATAGATCTAAGCTTTACAGAATCAACCTCAAGAGAAATTCTATCAATGTTTCTAGCCAAATCATCAACTTTAAGCAATTTCTCTTCAAGCAAAGCATTAAAATTCTTTTGTGAATTCATAAACTCTTTAACACTATTCTCAAATTCAGAGGGCATCTTATTATAATTTCCATAAGAGTTGTTGTAGGAATTTCCATAATCATTAGAAGGATTACTAGGATATGGCCTAGGATTAAAATTCCCTCTATAAGCGTTGTTACCAAAATTATTCCTACCAACAAAATTCACATCCATAGATTCATTGTTATTCTCAATCAAAGTAGAAAAAGGCATATCATTAGGATTAGAAGAAACGCTCTTAGTAGCAAATAATTTCATAAGTTCATCCATCTTTCCACTCAAAACATCGATTTCTTCTATCGCATGCACTTTTTTATTAGAAGATCTTTCAGTATGCCATTGAGAATAATTAACCATAATATTATCCAGGAGTTTAGTAGCATCTCCTAAAGTGATTTCCATAAAAGTGCCTCCCGCGGCCGAATCTAAAAGATTTCTAGAAGCAAAATTCAATCTGGCATAATTTTTTTGTATAATCATCCACAAATTCAAACCATGAGTAGGGCAATTACATATCATTAATTTCATTCTCTCCCAAGCTTGTGCAACATGATCATGATCAAGTTGTTTAAAGTTCATAATATCGTTTCTAAGAGAGATGATCTTAGCGGGAGGAAAATACTTAGAGATAAAAGCATCTTTGCACTTGTTCCATGAATCAATACTATTTTTAGGCAAAGACGAAAACCAAGCTTTAGTACGGTCTCTAAGCGAAAAAGGAAATAGCTTCAATTTAACGACATCATTATTGACATCTTTTTTCTTTTGCATATCACATAAATCAACGAAGCTATTCATATGAGTAGCGGCATCTTCACTAGGAAGGCCGGCAAATTGATCTTTCATAACAAGATTCAACAAAGCAGTATTAATTTCACAAGATTAAGCATCGGTAAGAGGAGCAATCAGAGTGCTAAGGAAATCATTATTATTGGTATTGGTGAAGTCACACAATTTAGTAGTATCTTGAGCCATCGCGACAAACAAGCAATCTAACACACGGGCAAACAAAAAGCAAGCGGGCAAAAGAGGCAAATAGAGAGGGAGGATAGAGAGAGAGAGGGCGAATAAAACGGCAAGGGTGAATTGGGGGGAGAGGAAAATGAGAGGCAAATGGCAAATAATGTAATGCGAGAGATAGGGATTGTGATTGGTACTTGGTATGTTGACTTTTTGCGTAGACTCCCCGACAACGGCGCCAGAAATCCTTCTTGCTACGTCTTGAGCTTGCGTTGGTTTTCCCCGAAGAGGAAGGGATGATGCAGCAGAGTAGCGTAAGTATTTCCCTTAGTTTTTGAGAACCAAGGTATCAATCCAGTAGGAGGCCACACTCAAGTCCCTCGTACCTGCACAAAATGATAGCTACTCGCAACCAACGCGATTAGGGGTTGTCAATCCCTTCACGGTCACTTACGAGAGTGAGATCTGATAGATATAATATTTTTGGTATAAGGATGCAAAGTAAAAAGTAAAGGCAAAGTAAAAAGCAAAACAAGATTAAAGTGATGGAGATTGATATGATGAGAATAGACCCGGGGGCCATAGGTTTCACTAGTCGCTTCTCTCAAGAGCATAAGTATTCTACAGTGGGTGAACAAATTACTGTTGAGCAATTGACAGAATTGAGCATAGTTATGAGAATATCTAGGCATGATCATGTATATAGGCATCACGTCCATGACAAGTAGACCGAAACAATTCTGCATCTACTACTATTACTCCGCTCATCGACCGCTATCCAGCATGCATCTAGAGTATTAACTTAAAAACAGAGTAACACTTTAAGCAAGATGACATGATGTAGAGAGATAAATTCATGCAATATGAAATAAACCCCATCTTGTTATCCTCGATGGCAACAATGCAATACGTGCCTTGCTGCCCCTTCTGTCACTGGGAAAGGACACCACAAGATCGAACCGAAAGCTAAGCACTTCTCCCATGGCAAGAACTACCAATCTAGTTGGCCAAACCAAACGGATAATTCAAAGAGACTTGCAAAGATAACCAATCATACATAAAATAATTCAGAGAAGATTAAAATATTATTCATAGATAGACTTGATCATAAACCCACAATTCATCGGTCTCAACAAACACACCGCAAAAAGAAGATTACATCGAATAGATCTCCACAAGAGAGGGGGAGAACTTTGTATTGAGATTCAAAGAGAGAGAAGAAGCCATCTAGCTACTAACTATGGACCCGAAGGTCTAAGGTAAACTACTCACAATTCATCGGAGAGGCTATGATGATGTAGAAGCCCTCCGTGATGACGGCCCTCTTCCGGCGGAGCTCCGGAACAGGCCCAAGATGGGATCTTGTGGATACAGAAAGTTGCGGCGGTGGAATTAGGTTTTTGGCTCCTGTTCTGATCGTTTGGGGGTACGTAGGTATATATAGGAGGAAGGAGTACGCCGGAGGAGCACCGAGGGGCCCATGAGGCAGGGGGGCGCCCCCCCACCCTCATGACCGCCTCTTTTGTTCCTTGGAGCAGGGTCCAAGTCTCTTGGATCACGTTCGGTGAGAAAATCATGTTCCCGAAGGTTTTATTCCGTTTGGACTCCGTTTGATATTCCGTTTCTTCGAAACACTGAAATAGGAAAAAAAACAATTCTGGGCTGGGCCTCCGGTTAATAGGTTAGTCCCAAAAATAATATAAAAGTGGAAAATAAAGCCCAATATAGTCCAAAATAGTAGATAATATAGCATGGAGCAGTAAAAAATTATAGATACATTGGAGACGTATCAATGTCCACTGGCAGCTACAGATCATCAATGTTGATGCTCTGGTCCTCAAACCATTCATCAATGAAGTTGTTCAGAATGTCAACATCAAAGAGGGGCAGATCTTGAAAGATCTCTGCCTCTTGCTTGCTCTTGATCAACATCTCTCGAGCTTCATCACCAAGATCTTCATCACTGGATAGATCAATGGTGTTCTCCTCATTGCGCAGAACGACAGCAGGAGTCAGGTCATGCCCTAAAATCTTCTTGGGCTTCTTGGTCTTCTTAGTCTTCTTGGAGACATGAGACAAGTCTTCAGACTGCACACTGGGTTCAGGAGGTGCAGTCATCAATGGCTTCACAATCGAAGCTACTGGTGCAGCAGAGGGCTTTGAAGCTTTTGACTTATTTTTCTTCTGCTTCGGTGGTGCAGGTGCATCTTCAGAGTCTGCATCATTTGCAGATTGATCCACCGTGACCCTCTGAGCAGCAATGTGGGAGAGGAGCCCATCGAAGCTAGTGAAGGGGCAGATGACATTAGGATTGGCATCACATGTGCCATCCGGCCTTGGAGCAAACAGACTAGGGTTGAACTGGAGTCCAAGCTCCTTCCTATTCTTGGCAGCAGACTCCTTTGTGAAATGGAAGTTGCGCTTGAAGAGATTGTCCTCACGACACCATAGAAGAGATGATGGGTCGGCATTCTCTGGCTGAGGTCCTCGGACCATGCAAGGATAGAAGCCTTGGGCAATAGCTTTAGGCTTCGACTTGGGTTGCAGATTCTTGTAAAGAATATCGCCCCACGGGCGCTTGATGGCATTCTTCTCAGCATATTCAGCAATGACGAAGTTGTACTTGAACCACTATTCAACCCAATATCTTTGGATCCATTGGATCCTGGTCTTGCGTTGATTATAGTTCTCCTCAGGATCAGTCTTGTATAGTTCATATAGATCTGGAGGCAGATCTAGATCGGTATTTCCACAGTGTTGCCTATCACCCTTTGATACGTCTCCAACGTATTTATAATTTTTGATTGTTCCATGCTATTATATTATCAACCTTGGATGTTTTATATGCATTTATATGCTATTTTATATGATTTTGGGAAAAACCTATTAAGCTAGAGCCCAGTGCCAGTTTTTATTTTTTCCTTGTTTTAGAGTATCGCAGAAAAGGAAAATCAAACGGAGTCCAATTGACCTGAAACTTCACGGAACTTATTTTTGGACCAGAAGAAGCCCATGGAGTATTGGAGATGGACCATAAGAGTCCCAGGCTGCCCACGAGGGTGGGGGGGGGGGGGGGCGCCCATCCCCCCTGGGCGCGCTCCCCTGCCTCGTGGACAGCCCGGAGATCCACCGACGTACTTCTTCCTCCTATATATATATCCATATACCCTAAAAACTTCAGGGAACAGAATAGATCGGGAGTTCCGCCGCCAGAAGCCTCGTAGCCACCGAAAACCAATCTAGACCCATTCCGGCACCCTGCCGGAGGGGGGACCCCTCACTGGTGGCCATCTTCATCATCCCGACGCTCTCCATGGCGAGGAGGGAGTAGTTCTCCCTCGGGGCTGAGGGTATGTACTAGTAGCTATGTGTTTGATCTCTCTCTCTCTCTCTCTCTCTCGTGTTCTTGAGGTGGTACGATCTTGATGTATCGCAAGCTTTGCTATTATAGTTGGATCTTATGATGTTTCTCCCCCTCTACTCTCTTGTGATGAATTGAGTTTTCCCTTTGAAGTTGTCTTATCGGATTGAGACTTTAAGGATTTGAGAACACTTGATGTATGTCTTGCACATGCTTATCTGTGGTCACAATGGGATAGCATGTGATCCACTTGATGTATGTTTTGGTGATCAACTTGCGAGTTCCGTGACCAGTGAACTTATGCGTAGGGGTTGGCACACGTTTTCGTCTTGACTCTCCGGTAGAAACTTTGGGGCACTCTTTGAAGTTCTTTGTGTTGGTTGAATAGATGAATCTGAGATTGTGTGATGCATATCGTATAATCATACCCACGGATACTTGAGGGGACATTGGAGTATCTAGGTGACATTAGGGTTTTGGTTGATTTGTGTCTTAAGGTGTTATTCTAGTATGAACTCTATGATAGATTGAACGGAAAGAATAGCTTCGTGTTATTTTACTACGGACTCTTGAATAGATCGGTCAGAAAGGATAACTTTGAGGTGGTTTTGTACCCTACCATAATCTCTTTGTTTGTTCTCCGCTATTAGTGACTTTGGAGTGACTCTTTGTTGCATGTTGAGGGATAGTTATATGATCCAATTATGTTATTATTGTTGAGAGAACTTGCACTAGTGAAAGTATGAACCCTAGGCCTTGTTTCAACACATTGCAATACCGTTTGTGCTCACTTTTATCATTAGTTACCTTGCTGTTTTTATATTTTCAGATTACAAAAACCATTATCTACTATCCATATTGCACTTGTATCACCATCTCTTCGCCGAATTAGTGCACCTATACAATTTACCATTGTATCGGGTGTGCTGGGGACACAAGAGACTCTTTGTTATTTGGTTGCTGGGTTGTTTGAGAGAGACCATCTTCATCCTACGCCTCCCATGGATTGATAAACCTTAGGTCATCCACTTGAGGGAAATTTGCTACTATCCTACAAACCTCTGCACTTGGAGGCCCAACAACATCTACAAGAAGAAGGTTGTGTAGTAGACATCACCCTTCCTTGCAGATTTCTCAAAAGCCATAATATTCAGACAGAAAGGCTTCATGAAGGTGAAAGGCTTCCGTCTACTTGTCAAGCAAGAGATGGCTTCAGGGGAGTCAATATGATGCTGTAAGACCTCTGCAAATGAATGTAGACTATGAGAACCAAGAGATTCTCCCACAGACATGTACCTGTGATAGCATTAAGGTGCGAGGGAAGGGGAAGAGGTCATGTGCATTCTCAGAAGATTTTGAAGATAAATCAGTTTGAAGACATTGACCTCATAGTGCGAAGACATTCACTTATTTGAAGTGAGTTGGTTCCAGATTTGTACGAATCCATGAATAAGTACAAGTGAGGAATCTAACTAGTTATGAAGCATAAGTGAACATACTTTGCAAGATATGAGATTCAGAAAGAGACAGATCCAGATTTGGAAGTTGAGAAACCACTTTCGGTTGAAGCGGAAGGATTTGACAGATCAAAAAGGCTGTTAAAAGTGAGATTTATTTACCACAGATGAACTGCTAGACGAGGCAGAAGGGAGGCCGAGCAGTCCAATCTCCCGTGCCCTAACTTGGCGATGGAAGACACCTACGGCGGCGGCGGAGAATACGAGGTCCGTGGCCGGCGTGAGTACGGTGTCACAGAGGTCGCGGTAGCTAAGCGCTTCGTCTCCGGCGTCGGCGCGAGCTAGCAGTGGTGCTAGGGTTTGAGCGAGTTGGCGAGGTGGAAGAGGAGATAATCACTACAAAAAATACACTTCTGTGATGATACGTGTTTGTCACAGTAGGTCGCTTTTTTGTCATGCATGTACATCCATGACAAATTTATGACAGAATCAAGATAGTCATACCTGTGCTGTCGTAGAAGTGTTCCATGACATTACCAAAATTATCATCACGGAAGTGTCCACTTCCATGATGATAAATCGCGCGTCACAGAAGTGCTTTCGTCAAGGGTGACTGACACGTGGCATCCACCATAACGGAACGCCGTTAAGCTATCGGGTCGGGTTTTGGATCTGATAACCCATTAACAGCCCCGACCAATGGGGATTTTCCACGTGTAAAATCATCATTGGCTAGAGGAAACACGTGTCCGCTCATCGTCGGGACAGATGTCATCCACTCACTGGACAGAAGGCGCCTATGATACGTCGACACGTGGCACGGCCCAACAAGTTTAAATGGGTCGGCCCAACTAGAGGCCCACAAGATTTTGCGGACCATAATGGGCCGGCCCAGCTAAAGGCCCATGAAATTTTGCGGACCATAATGGGCTGGCCCAGCTAAAGGCCCACAAGATTTTGTGGGTCATAATGGGCTGGCCCAGGTAAAGGCCCACAAGATTTTTTTGTGCCATAATGGGCCGACCCGGGTAAAGGCCCACAAGATTCTTGTGGGCCATAATGGGCCGGCCCAGCTAAAGGCCCACGAGATTTCACCGACATTAATGGGCCGGCCCAGCTGTAGGCCCACAAGATTTTGAGGACCCTAGTAGGTCGGCCCACTAACTGGCTGCCATGTTTTGGGCCAAATGCCGGCCCATATTTGATCTGGTCCATTAATGGTCTACCACGCTCCGGGCCTAATAGTGGCCCATATGAGATCCGGCCCGTTAAAAGCCTACCACGTTCTGGGCCAAATTATGGCCCAGATCAGGTCCGGCCCTTTAAGAGGCTTTGGGCTCAATTATGGCCCATATCAGATTCGGCCCGTCAACTGGACACTATGCTTTTGGGCCCACTTGCTAAAGGCCCACTTAGTAATTCGGCCTGATATTAGTTTTGGCCTGTTAAGGGCCCATTTAACATTTTGGCCCTATATTAATTTCGGCCTGTTAAAAGCTCGTCATATAGTTGGGCCTAACTACGGCCCGGTTTGCATCCGGCCTGCTCGCAGCCGATATCTGATTGGGCCAAACAAGGACCCAGACAATTTTGGCCTGTTAAAAGCCCGTGATTTGATTTGCACAATCACGGGCTAGGGTTCATTTCGGGCTGCTGCATAACTAGTAGGAATTAAGAACAAACCTACTCTATACAATAAAGAAATTACGGCATAGTAACTAAGAATAAACCTACACTACACAATAAAGGATTTAAGGTATATTACATCCACTAGGCATCAAAGTTCGCCACCAGTGATCATAAAGCGCAACGAAGAAGCAAATTACAAAAACTGGGCACCATTGCAGCGTAACAAAATAATACTGAACCGAGACCACTTCCAAGACAGTTCAAGAAAGGTTAGCCTTGCGGGGGAACTGCTGCGCAAGCTGCTGAGCAAGGCTATGAGACCGGCCTAGCATGTTGGTCATAGCTTCCAGGTGTAGCTGTTTAGCGATGAGGTTCTCATTGGTGTTCTCCACAATCTTTCTTAGAGATAGGACTTCAAGTCGAAGTTGAGTTACAGAATGCCTTTCTGCTAGAAATTGGGACTGAAGAAGTCGAACTGATTCAGACAACGAATTATGTGAGCTTATCTAACTGTTAGTCTCAAGTAACTTGAACACTGCATCAAGACAAGACTTTGGGGTTGTCTCGCTATCTTCAAGATGTTTTGCCTTCTTTGCTGCAATATTTGTTGGGTTTGTCTCATAGCCTTCAGCAGACTTGTGCATGCCATCAGGCATATCACCCTGAAACAAAGCAGAGAGATGACAGGTTTTGCACGTGTATAAACAAAGATGATAACTGTTCTGTCAATTCTATCCAATTTCAAATTAGAAAATAAAGAGTATGTTCAAAATATCAATAGCATAATTTGGCATTGCTCATAATGCGGGGAGCTTCACCACACTACTGGATTACCATGTCAACATAACAAGCATAGATGAAGGGCAAAGAAAATCATTGTATCTATCTTGGATAATGTGCATGGCATGTTGTTCATATCATCAGCCACATCAGTAAGATAAAACAGGAGATGACAAGGTGCAAACGTGGGCTGCTTCACCACACACTGGATTATAGATCCACAAAAACAAGCATACATATAGGGAGTATTAAGTAATGTGCATGGTATGAATAAGGAATTTGGTTTTACAAGTAAAACTTAGAACTTACGGTTCTTACGAACATGCATTTTGGTATAAACAGCAAACTAAACAGCAGTAAACGATAGGGAGTATGAGCAAATTAAACAGCAGTTGAGGATAAAGGCTTTAGAAGGACTGACTTACATTAACAGTTAACACCGGCTTTATAATGCCCTTCTCCATGGCAAGGGAAGGATAACTCAAGGATTTCAGCACAGAATCTTCTTCATAAGCATTGCCTGTACTCTACATTTTGTAGAGAGTAATTATAGATATGATAATACTGGAAGGGATGGAGGATAATGAAGATAAGATGCAGATTGATGCTACATAATCAACTACCAATCCCTGGAAGTACAAGTGTTACAGGACAAAATGTACTGACAAGAGCAATGGGCTACACTTCTGCACCGGCATTGTCTGTGTATTCTACTTGTTGGTAAGATTAAATATAGATCTAGTCTTTTTTAGTAAATGGTGGGCAAGGGAGATAAGATGCAGAATGCTACAAAATGAACCAATCCCTCTTCCCATAATACAAGAGTGTTTTGAGCACTGGTGTACTGTACAAAACGTTCTTATATTATGGGACGGAGGGAGTAGCTGTTAATGTAAGTACAGTGATAGACCACGTTCAGTCCTTACAAGAGGACTGTAGATCTAAACCTCTTCAAAAGCATTGGGTTGATTCTAAATTTATGTAAGAGTCCATACAGATCTTATAATGTCCACCAAATGGACGATTACGAGGCTAACATGTGCAGTGATGCTACATAATCAAACAGCTATGAAAGTAAGTATGGTCATACAGGGCAAGAGGTACTCACAAGAGCAATGCAGTGTGCAGTATAGTTGCGAGATTCTGTGGTCCCTTGAGAACGAATGTTCTTCTGCTAACAGTTTTCATACAAGTGAGACATTAAGGCAAATGCAGAAATGTAGTTCAAATTGTGATGTGATATCATAGACAGTACCTTACGCTGTAGCCGAGACCAATGTGTAACAAGATTATTCCAGTCACCATCGGATAAATGTAGCACCAGAGACTTTACAGAAATTTCGTTCAGAGGCTTGCCATCGAAGTGCGCTTGCCTCAAGTAGGAACGATACTTCATCAACGAGTGCTTGAAAAGTGCAACCAACCCTTGCTCTTCATCACAATCCAGTTTGCGCCTCGCCTATTTGAAAGAATGAAATCTTGTGTCTTCTGTCAGCAGAAACATATGCAGTAATGACCATGAATAACATTAGTACATTACTTACGCGTAAGTTGCGGAGGAAGACTGGAAATTGTTCTGTGTCTGCGGTATAATCTTTCCATGAAGGAAAGATGCGCACAAAGTTCCTGACAACAACATAAGCTTCGTCTTCTAAACTGGGAAGAAATGGAACAGGGGTCCTATTTTCTGCAATTGGGGCTCTCTCTGGTTCGAAAAGGGATTTGGCAACTGGATTTGGTGCACTCTTTGCTGGAATGGGGGTTTTGCGTCGTACAGCTGGTGCTATGTCAACTGGCATAATCATACTGTTTGCTGCAGTTGGGGTCTGCTGAGTTGGGGCATCAGAAATGACCAGTGTAGTAGGGCTAGAGTCTGCTAGAGTTGGGGTATTTTGTGGGTCAGGTGATATTGCAACTACACCTAATGGGCTATTTGATTTATCAGGTGCCACTACCTTTTCCAAATACTTTGCTTGTGCTCCTCCACGATCAGCAATCGCCCTCTTCCTTTTGAACGTCTGATACACAAGAACAACATTTGGATGGATAAATATGGTATGCTGACAGATGGAATATGTACTGAAAATGGATAGGTAGGGCGTATTCACATACACGATGTGTAAACTAAGCTAATGGCAGTTCAACAAAGTAGAAGCAATGCAAAGCATCAGTTGCAAGATATGTGCGAGCAATGTAACCTTGGAAAGTTAGAGCAAGTACCTTGATGGGTGAATAAGATAGGGCATCTTCCTCTGACTCCTCCACTAGGGAGCTACATTGACTTAGGTCTCCCTCTAGCTCAGAATCACTGTTAGGATCATATTCTGAGCATGAATCTATAGGTGGAGAGTGTTTGCATTGCATTGCATCCAGACTTGATTTCAGTCCCTTAATGCCAAGTTTGACATCCATGGCATTGTTCTGCTTTATTCTTTTCATGCGCGCAAGCTCATAATAATTATGATGCTGTTCAGAATCTGAGATTCATGAAAACATAAAAAGTAGTCAGATTATCTATGGAATGCATTGTGGTTTCAACTCGAAGAGTGTCTCCCTATAAACCCTTGCATATGCAAAGTTCACCTCCCCAACCGTGCTGACTAGACCACACATAGAGATACACACCCGAGCAGCGAACATGCATTTTCGAAACTAATTTAGGAACATTTAGCTGACCAATTAAACAACTCTGTTTTAATAATATCAGATTCGTATTTGAACAACTAAACTTGTTTAGCTTGATGGGTGGAGCAGTGTTATTATGACACGAAGCATGTATTCTAATCGTATAGTGATCATAAAAGGGGGAAACTCTAAGCGTATATTTTTTTAGCAAAAGAGGGTTTCCCCTCTGATTTCTATTAAAGAAACCACCACAGAACCAACATGATCAATTAAACCCTAAGCATGATCAATTAAACCGTATTATGGTTGTGCCATGGCAGATTTGAAGCTGCAAACCGGAGAAATGATATTTAGCATCCATTGTCTGCTTCGAACTAAGAACTAAATTCTAAGAGCTAAAAAGATAGTAGAGTAGCCAAGTTAAGATCTATTTTCTGGTTGAGATCAAAAAGTTGAGGAGATATGAAGTACCACCTCTCTTGCGGCGCCGTGTAGGCATCGGGGGTGCGATGGCTATCGGTGGCGTTGAAGCAGATCTGCGACGGTAGACGGGTGCATCGGGGGATAAGTCCCGTTGCGGTGGAAGAGAAGGTCGTGTGAGCGGCCCCGACAAAGAGGACGGCGACGCCGATGAAGCGAGAGGACGCGATGCAAGGCTATTGGTCCGTCGCCGTGGATGATAAACGTCCATCTCTAGCAGTGGACGACGCGGTCTTGGTAGGCGCTCCGGCATGGTGGAGGACGGTGGCGATGGATGTGGTGGAGGACGGCGGCGATGGATGGGGCGGCAGACGGAGGCTGGTGTAGGAATGGGGTGTTCTAGCACGGATGATGTATGAATGGGAAAATGGAGGGAGAGGTACGGGGAACCATGTTTTTGGGACGCGCCTGTCTAAAATATGGGAAAGTTACGAACTTATCCCCCGTTTCAAATTTGGACGTCTCGTCGGTTGGGGATAGGACGGTAATATCGCATCTCCCAAATATTTGCCGGTAACTATTTCGGGCGAGGAGAGGGTGTTTTGCCGCCCACGGTTGGCGCCCACGGTGTATGAACGGGGCTGACAGGTAGGGCGGTTGTGTCACGTCTGATGGAAGTTACACATCTGCCCCTATTTAAAATATTAGCCTACATCTATTTCGGACAAGGAGAGTTTGTTTTGCCGCCCACCGTGTATGAATGGGGAATGGAGGGAGAAACAGAGGTCTTTCGGACGAGCTTGAATCAAATGAGTTTTGCCGCCCATGTTTGACGCCCACCGTGTCGGAATGGGCTTAGAGGCGGTTGTGTCACGTCTAATTGAAGTTACTAACCTACCCCTATTTAGAGTAGTGGAAATCGGGCCGATGGAATGTCCGTGTAATGGATAGACAGTAATTTCCATCTCCCAAACACTTGGCTTCGGGCAGCCGATGTGGGAGTGGACATTTTGCTGTTTTTTTGAATTTTGGGACAATAAGCATCCACGTTTACCCTGGCAACTAAATTAGAATCCATTTTGTATTCCTATATGAATCTTTATAAATCATTCTATGTGTTTTTATATATGTTCAAAAGGACGACAAAGATGTATTCCACTGTCATATGTGAATATGGTTTACAAATGCCGATACTCAAATTCAGAAACTAGAATCCAGTTTAAGGTGAATTCAAATATTTGGAACACTTCATATCCAACTCAAATGTCACACGCAGCATAATGTGTACTCCCATTTAGATATGTACACAAGCGATGTATCAAGATTCAAATACCGAGTCAATCAACCAAGAATGTACGGAACTAACAGACATATAAACACTTATAGAGTATATGGATCAATAATATCAACTAACATACATAAGCCAGGCCGCTGTACTTTTTTGGCTACAATAGCATCCTCTTTTTAGCCAGCATCTTGGCCCTTTCCGATGCGTGCCACTTATGGTCCATCTATACTACTATTGATGAATGCACATTCAGCCCGATTGGCATATTTGTAGGTCTGGCATAGCAATCCAAATGAAATGTCTCCAAGTCTTATCAATTAATACAGACTTGTGCTCAAATAAAATTAGAAACAAAAAACAAAAAAACAATTATTACATGATCTCTAAAACAAATGGTTTGATTGATTACATGAACAGACAACACAAAGGTTATTCAACTATGGAAAGAACATTTCACCTATGATTTACCAAGTAGGAATTTGATTTCCTTTTTTCCTTCAGGACCTTAACAATCTGGTCAGTCTCAGCTTGCTTCGTTTTGAAATCCACCAAATATTTAATGGTTGTCTTGAGTACTGCTTGTGATTGTGCTGTTTGCTTCCTCAACATGTCAACTTCATCTCTAAGTGCAGAAGCAGAATCTCTTTCTACCAGTAGTTTAGCCTCTAGAGCATCAACAGTTGGCAATTCATAATGCACGATTGGGCCGGTGCCACTACTGTGGGATGATGCAACGTCCATGGGGAACTCGCTCTTTGATCTTGGGCTAACCTGTTTTGCCATTAAAGTTCCGATTGGATTCAGAAAAGTTGAAGTTAGCAAAACATCTCAACTGGGAGTTATAACAGCAAACCAGTTAAACAAACAAGGAATTAAAGAGTTTCAATTGGATCCTGAAAAGTAGTTATTAACATCATTGTAACCCGCTGTTGCAGCAGCAAAGCAGTTAAACAAACAAGTAGATATTTAAGTTAAGGCAAACAGGTAATTCTTAACAGTAAGTATCAAACACATACATAGGCGCAGTCTACAATATGATTAACAGGCTGTGCCATTATGTAATCAGTAGCAAACTAAATTAAGCCAAGCAACGTAATTGAACAATTCGTAATTGAACAATTTTGCAATAAGTGGCTAACTAAAATTCTGAGAAGCAGGTAACTGAACTTACGCTAGTTCTTTGTACAGGCACATTGCAACTTCTATTTCGCTTACAAGGTTGTACGAAGGAGTCCATGGCATCAATTGCTTGGATACGCAGTCCCAATACTTCTTTCTTCCCACACTGCATGGGTAAGTCGAATGGTTAATCTGGTAAGATGGTGCGTCCTTGATATGTTATATCTCAGCGGTGCCAGTTGCCGTCCTCCCGCGCCCCGCCCATCGATCGCGCGATGACATGATTTTTGATTTACAAGTGAAGAACATTTTATGCTGCCCTGAAGACTTCAACAACGGTGTCCCGAAGGACGACAACGACAACGACGGCACGGCACGCCGTCTTCGCCGCCGCCGGAAATAGTTTTTTTGGAGTTTAATACTATATCTCGAATTCTCCATCATATGAATATAAATTCGCAGTGTGACTGAATGAAAGATATGGTTTGAACGAACTTGCGTTTTTCTCTCTTAATGCATAGACTTATCAAACGATTTTCTTTTGAAAAAAATCAGTGGTTTTAAACATAAAACACTCATCGCAAATGTTTTAGTTAGAACACCTGTATGCAAACCGACAGCTTCCCCAGGAAGCCAAGGGAAAATGTGCCAAGCAGGATTTCTGCATCCCTTTAACACAAACGGTTGTTTTACATGACCCATGTGCAACCACGTACAAACAATTGGGTAAGATTTGCATATCTTTCATTTTGGGTATGTTGCCATTTCTCAAACTAGAAAGATTGACTTTTGTTTATCTAGTAACATTGTCATTTGTCAACCTTGTAGCATTGCAATTTGTCAAAATATGCAGCTACAAATCACTAGCACTATCTAATTTTTGCAACTAAAATCACTAGCACTGTTCATATGGACACCACTAGTAGGCGTGAGTTCATGGACGCATATGCAAATGTACCATTAATTACATACAACAAGTCATCAACCCACAACGACAACGAGGATACACGTTGGATTATAGATCATTTCCAACAAAACATTCTAGTAAGGTTTTTCTCACACAACAAATAACAAAGCGATGAAATGAACTTCAGCTCAACCACTCGTCGGCATTGGAAACGCTTGCTTTGAACCAGAAGTGATTCTTTGGGAAGGGCCAGCTACTGTCAATCTCGAGACCGACGCAAGACTGATCATCGAGGCTGAAGCGGCCTATGTCAGGACCCATATTGGGACAGTAGGGAAGCATATTAATGTCCGGGGTATAGATACAGTTGCTTCTCATAAATGGTAGTAATGTTGTGTCAACAACAGCTAGATCTCCTTCCACCACCATTGGATAGTTTTGTCCAAGGAAGAGCGAGTTTCCTCCAAGACTTTCAATACTGAACCAGGGAGAAGTGTTGGCGCTAGTACACTAGTGTACATCCTGAATACCCTACAACGGATGTTGGAATAGGTTCGGAGAGTGCGACCATACGAGACAACACCTTCTTCCTTAGTAACATCAGCAGTGCCCTGTATACAAACAAGAAGAGGTGATCCATCGGAATAAGTTGTCAGGCGCCACTGAGTATATGGGTCCCGCTCGTCCTCGTGCTCGTGAATAAAATTTTCAAGTATATGTGGTGGAATGTTCACAGGACCTTGGAAACACAAGAAGGTTAATTAGTAATGGGAAACTAGCTACCCGCATGCATGTGGATGAAACAATTATAATTACGGTGGAAGACAAATAACGTACCGAAATCATAAGGATTCAATGCAAAAACAGTGCCATGAGTGGTGGCAGCAAACACAAGACCCTCGTATTGAATTGCATCATAGTACTCATCCATGTATAGAAATTGATTTTTGAGCAATATCCATCGAGTCGAACCATGGAGGACGGCAACAAGCTTGTCGAAGATAGAGACAACACAAGCATTCCTATAACCCCAAGAGCGGTTGGGAACTCGACAAATTGCTATCTTCCGTAGACGACAGTCAGCATGATCGTATTTGAACTCACGTAGAATACCGGTGTACTCAACCTCTGGGCAGTCGTTTGAGATTTTCCGAAGTGGAACCCGATGACGAGTGTACACATTCACAAGTTCCCACTCGCAGTTTTACCCAATATAAACAACCCAATCTCCATTTGCGCCCGCCCAAGCCTTGCCCTCAACCGATGGCATCTTAACATCATACGTATCATTATCAAGCGGCATCAACTTACACAAGGCGAGGCTTCCCTCGTTCCCGCGCCAGTCAGCAGGGTCACGGCGAAGAAGATAGGGTAGATCAAACCGCTCCTGGACCCTTGGGTTCCTTGTAATGATGTTATTAGTTGAGTCAAGAATGGTCTTGAACGAATCTCCATGCTAGCCAAGGTGATGACATCGCACCGATCAATGAGTTCCTCCACCGCGTCATCATTCATATCGGGACAAGAATAACAGGGTCGTTTCCGGCTGGCTCCCTCCATGGAGAAGACGATAAAACAATGGCAGAAGGAAGGGTGAAGGCAAATGGAGGAGGGAGGAAGAGCTAGCGTGCGACAGCAGTTCCAAATTGACAGGGAAAGGCGAAGAGTCGGTGGACAGTTGCCACGGTACACGAAGGGGCGCCTGGGGAGCGAACGGTTGCCACAGAGGTCACACACTGACGATAAGGGTCGAGTGAACCGCATGCAATCCCATCGCACAACACACACATCTTGTTAAGTTGAACCATTTATGTTCTCTTGTGTCAATGCAAATAGTTCATCCGAGTGAACTGCATGCCGTATATCGCACACACCTTGATCTGGCTGGCCGTTTCTTTGGTGTTGCCTAATCACAAACAATTCATCCGAGTGAACCATATGTTGTATATCGCACATGCCTTCATCTGGTTGCCCGTTTCTTTTGTGTTGCCTAATCACAAACAGTTCATCCGAGTGAACTGTATGCTGTGTATCACACACGCCTTCATCTAGCTGCCCGTTTCTTTTGTTCCTCCTCATCGCAAATAGTTAATTGAACTCAACCATATGTCTTTCATCTCACACGCAACTAAAATCTGAACCGTGTTTGATGCATCCGTCATCGCAAACGTTTTACACATTTTTGACGGTTTTCATACACCACTGTTTGCGATTATTGCATCGCACACAGTTTCTCGAAGGGTCTCTAATCGTAGTGTTGTGTTAGCAGCATCCTGCAGTAGTGTTGGCTTGATGTCATCGCCGATCGATTACAAGTTCATGAAATCTCTCGACAAATGTGTCGTGATCATCATCAACATTCTGAGATCTTCCAGGATATCAATTGAATTCATGATGAGAAATACCATCCTTGCCCCTCGATGATTTGTGTTATCATCGACAACATTCTTGTCTTCCCCCCAACACAAACTTGTTCATATAAATTTTGGAAATACATCCTCGTGACATGTCGATGGATTACTGCTGAACCCATCGGCCACATCCTCATATTTTCCTGGTGAAATTGCATGAGATGTTCTAGAAATTCCTGATGGATCCTTTGTGTTCCCAATGTCCGACCATTAACCGATGACCATGCCAATGCTATCCTGACGCATGTTCGTGGTACTCTGGTCATCAACAAGAACATTGGAAGCACAATGCTGAATTTTCTTGATCAATTACCCGAACATCGTTGTATGGGTAATCCTCATAATTTCCTTGCCTCTTTGTATAAATGGTTTCATACTTGGGGCCTTATCATGTATCTCATGCTTTGCCTTTCCTTGCGAAAGATATACTCTTGATACTCGGGTATAAACACATTTTCCTTCTGTTGGTCTGATTAATATACCAATCATAATTTCCTTTCCATTGTTTTCTTTAACCTTTCTAGTAATCTAACTTATCTGAGCAAAGAAAATTCCCTGCTTATGTAAGCAACTCAGTGTACAACTCTGTTGGAAAGACCCTGTTACTACTATTAATGACATTCCGATAATCACCGATGGACGAGAACTTTGCCTATTAGTCCACCTCGTTTCAAAAAGCAGGAAAATGGTTCTCTTCGTCCCCCACCCTTGGTACCAACATTGTTACCAACGTAACTGACAGGTTATCCTCTGACTTGCCTTGTTATCATGACCATGCAAGATGTCAACATCGTTTCTACTTTAAACCCACATGATGGGCCCATAATCCACGGTTCCACATGATTGAAACCTAACTCTCCTGTACAACCCCTATTTCCGAAGTTATTCCTTGCGCTTGTATTCGTATGTAATTCACAAGCTACCATCCTAGAGATGTCTTATTCTGGTGTCAGACACAATACTTACTCTCGTTGCACTGAACCCCTTTCACACTCTGTTTTCGACATCGAACAATTGCCTGCCCGGTTGAAACTTCTTATTGTACCTTCTTGCCTTTCTCTCAGTGTGTTTCACTTGTTCAACTAGAGGGATACCTTGTGCCTTATTCCCTGAGCTAGTTACCGAATATCAGTCCTTGCAGACATTCGTCCTTATAGTTTTCCCCATATCCCTTCATAAATATGATGAAGATCCCAAAGAAAGGATGAAGACTTCATCATGATGACCTATAGCAGAGAACTAAAGACATCAACGAAAAGGACCAACTACTTAGTGAAGAGCAACCAAGACCAAGAAGATTCGTTAGAATTGCGTAACCAAACTTTCCCACTTACTCCACCTCTTAAATCTCGGGACGAGATTTCTTGTAGTGGAGGAGATTTGTAACACCCCGGTAGTCAAGCTACAATAAGCACACCCTAATGGTGCCATGTCGTCACATTTAATTTGCTAAACCTCACTTTTATCCAAACCGAGCTCAAATTCAAAATTTTAAAATAAATAAAAATAATAGTTTTTCAAACAGCAAGATAAAAGTGTCCATTGTATTACAATTAATCACTAAGTGATTGTCATATAAGAAGAAAAATCTTTATAAATTATTAGATGCTCCTAATCTATTTAAACCAGGGTCAACAACACTAAATATGGCCTTTTCAAAATTAACAAAAGGCTAGACATTTTCCAGTCGACCCTAAACTTTGTGTACGGCCCCATAATATTGCAAAGTATTTATGGGACGAGTCTCATATTTATAAAAACTCTTTTCTATTATTAAAATAAAGTACAAAGTGGAGAGAAAATATAAAATAGAAAGGAAAATAAATAAGGTAAGACTTACCTGTTGGACTGAGCCGTAAGTGCACAGTGCACGGCCCATCCCAACTCACCTGGCGTCTCCTCCTGTTCACGCCCCCCTGTGGATGCAACGAGCATCGTTCATGGCCGGATCAGCCATGGAGCAGCCATCCCGCGCCTCCCCGTCGTTCTCCGCGACAGATAAGGCCACCCAGCATCCCCCTGCTAACCCTAATGCCCCACTCCTCTCGTTTGCCCCTCTCCTCTTCCCTCTCCCTCTCGCCCGAGCTCGGCCATCACCGCGTCGCTGTCGTTGACGTGCACTGGAGCTTCCCCAAGCTACAAGAAGGTGCCCAGGAGCCTCGTCACCCTCGTCTCCTTCGTCCTCGCATGTGGATCAAGGCCAAAACGCCGCCTAGCCTCGTCATCAGGTTGTCTTCCCCGCCACGGCCAACGCAACCCCACCGCATCGATTCAACGCCGTCGGCTCCTTCTCGACCTCTCCAAGCACGCCTACAGCTCACTGTGAGCCTCCTCCTCCGAATCCCCCTTTTTCCCCATCTGTGTCATCGCTGTTGGTCGCCCCCACATCGATGACTGGAGCACCGCGCCCACTCGCCCATGCTACAACTGCTTGCTGCTGCTCTTCGTGCTGCTGGTTGCTGTGTGTTGTGTCGCGCTGTTCCCGCTCCTGTGTTGCTTGCCCGCGCTCTGCTCGCTGCCACCTCTGCCATCGCCAATGCCTGATGTGCTGCTGCACTCGAGCTTCGCAAACTGTTGCCGCCCTTTGCTGCTCACCGCTACTTCTCCTTGCCGCCGCCCGCACCTACCACCGCAGCCGTCCTCACCCGCTCCTGAGCACACCTGCCCTGGCCACCCTCGCCCATGCTGCCATTCGCCGCTCGACCCCCTCCCCTCACCGTTGCACCCGGACACTGCCAACCTCCCTGCCTTTGGATGCTGCCGCCCATGCCGGCCCCACCCGCTGCCCCGCTCCGCTTCGCCGCCAGCGTCTGCACTCGCCTTGCGTGCGCGCGCAACCACGCCGCTGCCGCCCAGCTCGCGTCGACCGCCTCAACCGTCCCACTTCTTTCCCCTCGATCCCGACATCGCCGGTTGTGCCCCGTTTGCCCCTCGAGCCACTACTGCTCTTCTCACCTCGCGCTCGCCGTGGCTCCTGCCCGCACCCTGGCCTCGCCTACGCCTCGCTGCTCGCCGGTTATAGATAGCCATTTGAGTTGGTCATGGGAAAATCTGGAGTGAAAACAAGGTCTTCTGAGCAGTCAGTGCTACCTGTCGATGCAGATTTCTTGTTGGTTATAGATAGCTCCTCAGAGGAGGATTCAGAGACAGATGACTGGTCGTATCCCCCCCCCCCCGAGGTGCATGCTCTAACTTGGCAGGGTTATATTGCTCATATCATGCATATGGTGTCTTGCATTGCCATGTCATCTGCTTAGATTAGACATGCTTTGTGTGAATCCCTCTTGTTTGCTTTCTATATCAAATATGTGAATTATGCAATGCCATGTTTTTTAGCCAGGCATCATATATGTGAATTATCTCATGCCATCTTTTTTTCATTACATATTCCATTTGTTGACAATCTGTGTATATTGAACTACTCTTGATGTGTATCAGCCATTTGAGCCAGTTATGGAAAAATCAGGAGTGAAAACAAGGTCTTCAGAGCAGGCAATGGTACTTGTTGAGCATATATCTCGATGGTTAGAGGTAGCTCCTCAAAGGAGGATTCAGAGACAGATGACCAGTCCTATATCCAACCTGAGGTGTATGCTCTAAGTTGCAATGTTTATATTTCTCATATCATGCATATGGTGTATTGCATTGCTTAGCTTAGACATCATATGCACAATATTGAATTACATCTGCTTAGTTTAGAGATCATACATGCGAGTGCCAGCTGCTTAGCATACGAATCAATTATGTCAATTATATCATGCTATCTTGTATACTTAGACAACATGTATGTGAATTATTTCATCCCAACCTATTTTAGAAAGACATCATACCGTTTTGTCATGTCATCCTGTTTAGATACTCATCATATGTTGAATTATGTCATTATATCCTGTTAAGTTATTCGTCGTATATCTGAAACTATGTCATGCTATCCTGTTTAGTTAGGCATTATATATGTGAAATTGCATGTTGTCATGTTTGGTTAGACAACATATATGTGAATTACCATATCTGTCTATCATACAATGTCTGTACGTTTAATTTCTTTTCTTGTTTATCAGCCATTTGAATTGGAGGGGGTGATGGCAGTATCTAAGGGAGCAAAAACCCATTCTTCACAAAAGACGGTGCTACCCGTCGATGGAGATAGAACCATGGTTGTACTGGCCCACGAACTAGCCCCACCACACATAATCGAGACTCTTCTAGATTGCTCACTTACACCGTTGGACAGAGAACCAGCTACAACCCATCTAACCCCAACCCCAGCAGATAGTAACCCACTTCTAGTTGACACGGCACCATGTCCACCACAGAGTACCCCCACACGAGAAGTTTGTAAAGCAAGTACAGTGCCCAAAGCACGAAGACCACCACAGCGAACCCAAACCCCATGTTTAAAGCAGCAGAGCAACTGTTCTCAGGTCAGGTTCCGTAGCTAGGTTCCATACTCCTTTGTTGTTGCATCACTGTATTTACTCATACCAACTACTTTTGAATTTGAAGGATCCAACTGAAACTCCAATGGTGCAACAGGTGTGTTTTAAACCTATTTCTTTAACTGGATTTTTGTTCTAACGTCTTTATGTTGATTTCAGTTTCAGTTGTATATAAACAGTTATGTTCTCATGTGATGCACATTACAAGTGTTGCCAATGCTGTGTAGTTTCTCACACTTATATTCTGTCTATGCTGTTGTGTCTTAAAAATATATGAGTTGAACTGTGTCTCTGTCTTGATTTGCCAACATAAACTAGAATGATATGGACAATACAGTGACCATAGTACATAGATATATGTTTGTTTCATGTGTTTATCCTGTCCACCTTACTACTGAACCGATTTACCAAAATGAGTTTCGTATACTACATGCTAAACCTGTGATGTGTCTGCTTGTTTCTCTTGTAGTATGTGAACAGAATATTGGAGAAGAGCACCCCACTATGCAATGGTAGAGAAAGTAGTGCAGATAAGGTTCAAGATAGTGAGACAACCCCTTGGTCTCCAAGAAAGGTGATAAAAACAATCTTGTAGACAGTGAAAAAAAACCACAGTCCTGTGTTGATGTAGTGTTCGAGTTACTGGCCAGTATCGCTGGCACAAGCTCTTCGAACTCGCTGCCTGAATCACTTCGGCTTCTTCAGTCTCAACTACAAGCTGAAAGGCATCAGTCAGCTGTGTTGCAGCAAGAAGCCGAAAGACCAAGGAAGTCCCTGCAGAATTCAGATGCATGCTTGTGCAATAGCAAGCGCTGGAGGATTTAAGCACCAAACAAGAGAAAGTTAATAAACTTGCTAAGCATCTTGCCAGCATTATAGGTACCCAGGATATTGTTTCTTGATCTCTTCTAAAGTGGTTTCAGTTCTGGACTTGTTTTGCTTCGGTGTTTATTTGCACTGGTCGCCAACTTTGACAACCAGTGTATGTGATATGCTGCTTTGTTCCCTATATTTGCACTGGTGGCGAACTTTGATACCCAGTGGATGTAATATTGAATAAAATATGCCCTAGAGGCAATAATAAAGTTGTTATTTATATTTCCTTGTATCATGGTAAATGTTTATTATTCATGCTAGAATTGTATTAACCGAAAACTTAGTACATGTGTGAATACATAGACAAATAGAGTGTCCCTAGTATGCCTCTACTTGACTAGCTCCTTAATCAAAGATGGTTAAGTTTCCTGGCCATAGACATGTGTTGTCATTTGATGAACGGAATCATATCATTAGAGAATGATGTGATGGACAAGACCCATCCGTTAGCTTAGCATAATGATCGTTTAGTTTTTCTGCTATTGCTTTCTTCATGACTTATACATGTTCCTATGACTATGAGATTATGCAACTCCCGAATACCGGAGGAACGCCTTGTGTGCTATCAAACATCACAACGTAACTGGGTGATTATAAAGATGCTCTACAGGTGTCTCCGATGGTATTTGTTGAGTTGGCATAGATCGATATTAGGATTTGTCACTCCGTGTATCAGAGAGGTATCTTTGGGCCCTCCCAGTAATGCACATCACTATGAGCCTTGCAAGCAATGTGACTAATGAGTTGGTCACAGGATGATGCATTACGGAACGAGTAAAGAGACTTGCCGGTGACGAGATTGAACTAGGTATTATGATACCGATGATCGAATCTCAGGCAAGTAACATACCGATGACAAAGGGAACAACGTATGTTGGTATGCGGTTTGACCGATAAAGATCTTCATAGAATATGTAGGAGCCAATATGAGCATCCAGGTTTTGCTATTGGTTATTGACCAGAGATGTGTCTCAGTCATGTCTACATAGTTTTTGAACCCGTAGGGTCTGCACGCTTAACGTTCGATGATGATTTGTATTATGAGTTTCGTGTTTTGATGAACCAAAGTTTGTTCGGAGTCCGAGATGAGATCATGGACATGACGAGGAGTCTCGAAATGGTCGAGACATAAAGATTGATATATTGGAAGGTTATGTTTGTACACCAGAAAGGTTTCGGATATGTTCAGGCATTTTCCGGAGTGCCGGGGGGTTACCGGAACCCCCCAGGGGTTAATGGGCCTTCATGGGCCCTAGTGGAAGAGAGGAGGGGCGGCGATGTGGAGGCGCCCCCCCAAGCCCAATCCGAATTGGGTTAGGGTTGGCGGGGCCGGCCCCTTTCCTTCTCTCCCTCTTCTACCCCCTTCTCCTTGTGGAAGTAGGAAAGGGGGGGCGAATCCTACTTTGAGTAGGACTCCACCCCCTTGGGCGCGCCACCCTTGGCCGGCCTCCTCCTCCCTCCCCCTTTATATACGTTTATATACGTGGGAGGGGGGCACCCGAAATACACACACGTCAATCTTTTAGTTGTGTGTGGTGCCCCCCTCCATAGATATACACCTTGGTCATATCATTGTAGTGCTTAGGCGAAGCCCTGCATCGGTAACTTCATCATCACCGTCAACACGCCGTCATGCTGACAGAACTTACCCTTGTCCTTAGCTGGATCAAGAGTACAAGGGACGTCACCGAGCTGAACGTGTGCCGATCGCGGAGGTGCCGTGTGTTCGGTACTTGGATCGATTGGATCGTGTAGACGTTCGACTACATCAATTGCATTACTAAACGCTTCCGCTTTCAGTGTACGAGGGTACATAGACACACTCTCCCCTCTCATTGCTATGCATATCCTAGATAGATCTTGTGTGATCGTAGGTAAATTTTTTGAAATACTGCATTCCCCAACAGTGGCATCCGAGCCTGGTCTATGCGTAGATGGTATATGCATGAGTAGAACACAAAGAGTTGTGGGCGATAATAGTCATACTGCTTACCAGCATGTCATACTTTGATACGGTGGTATTGTTCGATGAAGCAGCCCAGACTGACATTACATGACCGCGTTCATGAGACTGGTTCTACCGTCGTGCTTCGCACACATGTGGCTAGTGGGTGTCTGTTTCTCCAGCTTTAGTTGAATCGAGTTTGACTACGCCTGTCCTTGTTGAAGGTTAAAACAGCACACTTGACTAAAAATCGTTGTGGTTTTGATGCGTAGGTAAGAACGGTTCTTGCTAGAAGCCCGTAGCAGCCACGTAAAACTTGCAACAACAAAGTAGAGGACATCTAACTTGTTTTTGCAGGGCATGGTGTGATGTGATATGATCAAGACGTGATTATATAAATTGTTGTATGGGATGATTATGTTTTGTAACAATTATCGGCAACTGGCAGGAGCCATATGGTTGTCGCTTTATTGTATGAAATGCAATCGCCATGTAATTGCTTTACTTTATCACTAAGCGGTAGCGATAGTCGTAGAAGCAATAGTTGGCGAGATGGCAATGATGCTACGATGGAGATCAAGGCGTCAAGCCGGTGACGATGGTGATCATGACGGTGCTTTGAAGATGGTGATCAAAGGCACAAGATGATGATGGCCATATCATATCACTTATATTTGATTGCATGTGATGTTTATCTTTTATGCATCTTATTTTTCTTAGTACGGCAGTAGCATTATAAGATGATCTCTCACTAAATTTCAAGGTATAAGTGTTCTCCCTGAGTATGCACCGTTGCTACAGTTCGTCATGCCGAGACACCACGTGACGATCGGGTATGATAAGCTCTACATTCACATACAATGGGTGCAAGCCAGTTTTGCACAAGCAGAATACTCAGGTTAAACATGACTAGCCTAGCATATGCAGATGTGGCCTCGGAACACTGAGACCAAAAGGTCGAGCGTGAATCATATAGTAGATATGATCAACATAGTGATGTTCACCATTGAAAACTTCTCCATCTCACGTGATGATCGGACATGGTTTAGTTGATACGGATCACATGATCGCTTAGATGATTAGAGGGATGTCTATCTAAGTGGGAGTTCTTAAGTAATATGATTAATTTAACTTTAATTTATCATGAACTTAGTACCTGATAGTATTTTGCATGTCTATGTTGTTGTAGATCAATGGCCCGTGCTACTATTCCTTTGAATTTTAATGAGTTCCTAGAGAAAGCTAAGTTGAAAGATGATGGTAGCAACTATACGGACTGGGTCCGTAACTTGAGGATTATCCTCATTGCTGCACAGAAGAATTACGTCCTGGAAGCACCGCTAGGTGTACCACCCGCGCCAGCAACTGCAGACATTGTAAATGCCTGGCAGACGCGTGTTGATGACTACTCGATAGTTCAGTGTGCCATGCTTTACGGCTTAGAACCGGGACTTGAATGACATTTTGAATGTCATGGAGCATATGAGATGTTCCAGGAGTTGAAGATAATATTTTAAGAAAATGCCCAGATTGAGAGATATGAAGTCTCCAATAAGTTCTATAGCTGCAACATGGAGGAGAATAGTTTTGTTAGTGAACATATACTCAGAATGTCTCGGTACCACAACCACTTGACTCAATTGGGAGTTAATCTTCCTGATGATAGTGTCATTGACAGAGTTCTTCAATCACTGCCACCAAGCTACAAAAGCTTCATGATGAACTATAATATGCAAGGGATGGATAAGACAATTCCCGAGCTCTTCGCAATGCTAAAGGCTACGGAGGTAGAAATCAAGAAGGAGCATCAAGTGTTGATGGTCAACAAGACCACTAGTTTCAAGAAGAAAGGCAAAGGGAAGAAGGGGAACTTCAAAAAGAACGGCAAGCAAATTGCTTCTCAAGTGAAGAAACCCAAGTCTGGACCTAAGCCTGAGACTGAGTGCTTCTACTGCAAAGGGACTGGTCACTGGAAGCGGAACTACCCCAAGTATTTGGCGGATAAGAAGGATGGCAAAGTGAAAGGTATATTTGATATACATGTTATTGATATGTACCTCACCAATGCTCGTAGTAGCGCCTGGGTATTTGATACTGATTCTGTTGCTCATATTTGCAACTCGGAACAGGGGCTACGGATTAAGCGAAGATTGGCTAAGGATGAGGTGACGATGCGCATGGGAAATGGTTCCAAAGTCGATGCGATCGCGGTCGGTACGCTACCTATACATATACCTTCGGGATTAGTTTTAGACCTGAATAATTGTTATTTGGTGCCAGCGTTAAGCATGAACATTATATCTGGATCTTATTTGATGTGAGACGGTTATTCATTTAAATTAGAGAATAATGGTTTTTCTATTTATATGAGTAATATCTTTTATGGTCATGCACCCTTGATGAGTGGTCTATTTTTATTGAATCTCGATAGTAGTGACACACATATTCATAGTATTGAAGCTAAAAGATATAAGTTTAATAATGATAGTGCAACTTATTTGTGGCACTGCCGTTTAGGTCATATTGGTGTAAAGCGCATGAACAAACTCCATGCTGATGGGCTTTTGGAATCACTTGCTTATGAATCACTTGATGCTTGCGAACCATGCCTCATGGGCAAGATGACTAAGACTCCGTTCTCCGGAACAATGGAGCGAGCAACAGACTTATTGGGAATAATACATACTGATATATGCGGTCCGATGAGTGTTGATGCTCGCGGCGGGTATCATTATTTTCTAACCTTCAGAGATGATTTGAGCAGATATGGGTATATCTACTTGATGAAACATAAGTCTGAAACATTTGAAAAGTTCAAAGAGTTTCAAAGTGAAGTGGAAAATCATCGTAACAAGAAAATTAAGTTTCTATGATTTGATCGTGGAGGTGAATATTTGAGTTATGAGTTTGGTCTTCATTTGAAAGAATGCGGAATAGTTTCACAACTCACGCCACCTAGAACACCACAGCGTAATGGTGTGTCCGAATGTCATAACCGCACTTTATTAGATATGGTGTGATCTATGATGTCTCTTACTGATTTACCACTATTGTTTTGGGGTTATGCTTTAGAGACGGTTGCATTCATGTTAAATAGGGCACCATCAAAATCCGTTGAGACGACACCATATGAACTGTGGTTTGGCAAGAAACCCAAGTTGTCGTTTCTTAAAGTTTGGGGCTGCGATGCTTATGTGAAAAAGCTTCAACCTCATAAGCTCGAACCCAAATCGGAGAAATGTGTCTTCATAGGATACCCAAAGGAGATTGTTGGGTACACCTTCTACCACATATATGAAGACAAGATATTCATTGCTAAGAATGGATCCTTTCTAGAGAAGGAGTTTCTCTGGAAAGAAGTGAGTAGGAGGAAAGTAGAACTTGATGAGGTAACTGTACCTTCTCCCTTATTGGAAAGTAGTTCATCACAGAAATCAGTTCCAGTGATTCCTACACCAATTAGTGAGGAAGCTAATGATAATGATCATGAAACTTCTGATCAAGGTACTACTGAAACTCGTAGGTCAACCAGAGTAAGATCCGCACCAGAGTGGTATGGTAATCCTGTCCTGGAGGTCATGTTACTTGAGCATGACATACCTACGAACTATGAGGAAGTGATGATGAGCCCAGATTCCACGAAATGGCTTGAGGCCATGAAATCTGAGAAGGGATCCATGTATGAGAACAAAGTATGGACTCTGGTTGACTTGCCCGATGATCGGAAAGCCATAGAGAATAAATGGATCTTCAAGAAGAAGACTGACGCTGACAGTAATATTACTGTCTACAAAGCTTGACTTGTTGCGAAAGGTTTTTGACAAGTTCAAGGAGTTGACTACGATGAGACCTTCTCACCCGTAGTGATGCTTAAGTCCATCCAAATCATGTTAGCAATTGCCGCATTTTATGATTATGAAATTTGGCAAATGGATGTCAAAACTGCATTCCTTAATGGATATCTTAAAGAAGAGTTGTATATGATGCAACCAGAAGGTTTTGTCGATCCAAAAGGTGCTAACAAAGCGTGGAAGCTCCAACGGTCCATTTATGGACTGGTGCAAGCATCTCGGAGTTGGAATATATGCTTTGATAGTGTGATCAAAGCATATGGTTTTATATAGACTTTTGGAGAAGCCTGTGTTTACAAGGAAGTGAGTGGGAGCTCTGTAGCATTTCTGATATTATATGTGGATGCCATATTGTTGATCGGAAATGATACTGAATTTCTAAATAGCATAAAAGGATACTTGAATAAGAATTTTCAATGAAAGACCTCGGTGAAGCTGCTTATATATTGGGCATCAAGATCTAGAGAGATAGATCAAGACACTTAATTGGACTTTCACAAAGTACATACCTTGATAAAGTTTTGAAAATTTCAAAATGGATCAAGCAAAGAAAGGGTTCTTGCCTGTATTACAAGGTGTGAAGTTGAGTCAGATCAATGCCCGGCCACTGCAGAAGATAGAGAGAAAATAAAAGTCATTCCATATGCCTCAGCCATAGGTTCTATCATGTATGCAATGCTGTGTACCAGACCTGATGTGTGCCCTGCTATTAGTTTAGCAGGGAGGTACCAAAGTAATCCAGGAGTGGATCACTGGACATTCTGAAATACCTGGAAAGGACTAAGGATATGTTTCTCGTTTATGGAGGTGATAAAGAGCTTGTCGTAAATGGTTACGTCGATGCAAGCTTTGACACTGATCGGGATGACTCTAAGTCACAAACCGGATACATATTTTTATTAAATGGTGGAGCTATCAGTTGGTGTAGTTCTAAGCAGAGCGTTGTGGCTGGATCTACGCGTGAAGCGGAATACATAGTTGCTTCGGAAGCAGCAAATGAAGGAGTCTGGATGAAGGAGTTCATATCCGATCTAGGTGTAATACCTAATGCATCGTGTCCAATGAAAATCTTTTGTGACAATACAGGTGCAACTGCCTTGGCAAAGGAATCCAGATTTCACAAGAGAACCAAGCACATCAAGAGACGCTTCAATTCTATCCGCGATCATGTCAAGGAGGGAGACATAGAGATTTGCAAGATACATACGGATCTGAATGTTGCAGAGCCGTTGACTAAGCCTCTCTCATGAGCAAAACATGATCAGCACCAAGACCATGGGTGTTAGAATCATTATTATGTAATCTAGATTATTGACTCTAGTGCAAGTGGGAGATTGAAGGAAATATGCCCTAGAGGCAATAATAAAGTTGTTATTTATATTTCCTTATATCATGATAAACGTCTATTATTCATGCTAGAATTTTATTAACCAGAAACTTAGTACATGTGTGAATACATAGACAAACAGAGTGTCCCTAGTATGCCTCTACTTGACTAGCTCGTTAATCAAAGATGGTTAAGTTTCCTAGCCATAGACATGTGTTGTCATTTGATGAACGGGATCACATCATTAGAGAATGATGTGATGGACAAGACCCATCCGTTAGCTTAGCATAATGATCGTTTAGTTTTTATGCTATTGCTTTATTCATGACATATACATGTTCCTATGACTATGAGATTATGCAACTCCCGAATACGGGAGGAACACCTTGTGTTCTATCAAACATCACAACGTAACTGGGTGATTATAAAGATGCTCTACAGGTGTCTCCGATGGTGTTTGTTGAGTTCGCATAGATCGAGATTAGGATTTGTCACTCCGTGTATCGGAGAGGTATCTCTGGGCCCTCTCGGTAATGCACATCACTATGAGCCTTGCAAGCAATGTGGCTAATGAGTTAGTGATGGGATGATGCATTACCGAATGAGTAAAGAGACTTGCCAGTGATGAGATTGAACTAGATATGATGATACCGATGATCGAATCTCGAGCAAGTAACATACTGATGACAAAGGGAACAACGTATGTTGTTACGCGGTTTGACCGATAAAGATCTTCATAGAATATGTAGGAGCCAATATGAGCATCCAGGTTCCGCTATTGGTTATTGACCGGAGATGTGTCTCGGTCATGTCTACATAGTTCTCGAACCCGTAGGGTCCGCACGATTAACGTTCGATGACGATTTGTATTATGAGTTTTGTGTTTTGATGAACCTAAGTTTGTTCAGAGTCCCGGATGATATCATGGACATGACGAGGAGTATCGAAATGTTTGAGACATAAAGATTGATATATTGGAAGGTTATGTTTGGACACCGATAAGGTTTCGGATAGGTTCGGGCATTTTTCGGAGTACCGGGGGGTTACCGGACCCCCCCGGGGGGGTTAATGGGCCTTCATGGGCCCTAGTGGAAGAGAGGAGGGGGGCGGCCAGGTGGAGGCGCGCGCCCCCCAAACACAATCCAAATTGGGTTAGGATTGGGGGGGATTTCCTTCTCTCCCTCTTCTCTTCCCCCCTTCTCCTTATGGAAGTAGGAAAGGGGGGGGGGGGCGAATCGTACTTGGAGTAGGACTCCCCCCCTTGGGCATGCCGCCCTTGGCCGGCCTCCTCCTCCCTCCCCCCTTTATATATGTGGGAGGGGGCACCCCAAAGACACACAAGTTGATCTTTTAGCCGTGTGTGGTGCCCCCTCCACAGATATACACCCCGGTCATATCGTTGTAGTGCTTAGGCGAAGCCCTGCGTCGGTAACTTCATCATCACCGTCAATATGCCGTCGTGCTGACAGAACTCACCCTCGGCCTCAGCTGGATCAAGAGTACGAGGGACATCACCGAGCTGAACGTGTGTTGATCGCGGAGGTGCCGTGCGTTTGGTACTTCGATCGGTTGGATCGTGAAGACGTTCGACTACATCAACCGCGTTACTAAACGCTTCCGCTTTCGGTCTACGAGGGTACGTAGACACACTCTCCCCTCTCGTTGCTATGCATCTCCTAGATAAATCTTGCGTGATCGTAGGTAAATTTTTTGAAATACCGCGTTCCCCAATAAATATGTGTAATAGGCTTGATAGCCTAGCGTAAGTTGCTTGCTTATTTATTTCCTTGTTGTCTTGTTTATTTGTTTGCTTGCAGTTAGTGCAGTTCTTTTTCCGCGGTTTGCTAGTGGCCGCAATAACCTATTTTTTAAAACTAGGCCACAATAACCATGGGCTACATATCTACTGTAGTGACCCCGTGCCTCCTACGGGCCGTAGAAACAATGGGCCATCAACAGGGAGTAGCATCAATGGGCCATCTACGAGCCATATGATCGATTGACCAAACATGGCCCAATAATGAACCGCATTATGGGCCATAAACGGGCTAGAGTTGGAATCGTCCATTCATGGGCTGACCATAACGGGCCATCGTTAATCGACCGTATTTGAGGATGCTATGAAAACGGCCCAACGGATTAACAAGCCACAAACGGGCCGACTGTAACCACGGGCTGAATTTGGCCACAAGCAGAAAGGCCAGTAACGGGCCTTGAGTAACTGAATGCTGGAAATGAGCCCAAGAATAAATGGGCCCTGAGAAGGCCGAAAGATAACATGGGCTTGAAATGGCCCAATGGAATAATGGGTCGTTAATGGGTATAAATCGATATAATGTTCATTACGGGCCAGTTTCACCACGGTCGTTAATGGGCGAAGAGTTACAAAGTGCCTTATGTGGGCCGAAAGACATCATGGGCCGGAAGTTACAACGGGCTGGAATCATATTGGACGGCCCAGATGACGCTATTGGGCCTAATTCGGATAGGCCATAACGGGCCCTGGGTTAGCGGGTTGTAAATGGGTATGTGCAAACAAGCTGTTAACACGCTTTCCGTGGGCCGGCCCGCTATCTTTTGACCAAGTTAAACGGGCTGGCCTTTGCTACCTCTTAAGCACTGCGTTGGATTTCCCCGAAGAGGAAAGGATGATGCAGCAAAGCAGCGTAAGTATTTCCCTCAGTTTTGAGAATCAAGGTATCAATCCAGTAGGAGGTTGCGCGCACGTCCCTAGCACCTGCACAAACAAATAACTCCTCGCAACCAACGCGATAAGGGGTTGTCAATCCCTTCACGGTCACTTACGAGAGTGAGATATGATAGATATGATAAGATAATATTTTTGGTATTTTTATGATAAAGATGCAAAGTAAAATAAAAGCAAAGTAAAAAGCAAAGGAAATAACTAAGTACTGGAGGATTAATATGATGAAGATAGACCCGGGGGCCATAGGTTTCACTAGTGGCTTCTCTCAAGAGCATAAGTATTTTACGGTGGGTGAACGAATTACTGTTGAGCAATTGATAGAATTGAGCATAGTTATGAAAATATCTAGGTATGATCATGTATATAGGCATCACGTCCAAGACAAGTAGACCGACTCCTGCCTGCATCTACTACTATTACTCCACTCATCGACCGCTATCCAGCATGCATCTAGAGTATTAAGTTCATGAAAACAGAGTAACGCCTTAAGCAAGATGACATGATGTAGAGGGATAAATTCATGCAATATGATAAAAAACCATCTTGTTATCCTCGATGGCAACAATACAATACGTACCTTGCTGCCCCTACTGTCACTGGGAAAGGACACCGCAAGATTGTACCCAAAGCTAAGCCCTTCTCCCATTGCAAGAAAGATCAATCTAGTAGGCCAAACCAAACTGATAATTCGAAGAGACTTGCAAAGATAACCAATCATACATAAAAGAATTCAGAGAAGATTCAAATATTGTTCATAGATAATCTTGATCATAAACCCACAATTCATCGGTCTCAACAAACACACCGCAAAAATAAGATTACATCGAATAGATCTCCATAAGAGAGGGGGAGAACATTGTATTGAGATCCAAAAAGAGAGAAGAAGCCATCTAGCTAATAACTATGGACCCGGCTGTCTGAGGTAAACTACTCACACTTCATCGGAGAGGCTATGGTGTTGATGTAGAAGCCCTCCGTGATGGATGCCCCCTCCGGTGGAGCTCCGGAACAGGCCCTGAGGGAGTCCTGGATTGGGGGGGTCTCCGGACAGCCGGACTATATCCTTTGGCCGGACTGTTGGACTATGAAGATACAAGATTGAAGACTTCGTCCCGTGTCCGGATGGGACTCTCCTTGGCGTGGAAGGCAATCTAGGCAATACGGATATGTAGATCTCCTCCCTTGTAACCGACCTTGTATAACCCTATCCCCCTCCGGTGTCTATATAAACCGGAGGGTTTAGTCCGTAGGACAACATACAATCATACCATAGGCTAGCTTCTAGGGTTTAGCCTCTACGATCTCATGGTAGATCAACTCTTGTAATACTCATATCATCAAGAACAATCAAGCAGGACGTAGGGTATTACCTCCATCAGGAGGGCCCGAACCTGGGTAAACATCGTGTCCCCTGCCTCCTGTTACCATCCGCCTTAGACGCACAGTTCGGGACCCCCTACCCGAGATCCGCCGGTTTTGACACCGACATTGGTGCTTTCATTAAGAGTTCCACTGTGTCGTCATCATAAGGAGGGATGGCTCATCTCGTTGTCAAGGACAACATCACCTCTAGGGGAGCCCTGGCTGTAGGCCAAACTCTCTGACTAGGCAGCTTCGTCATGACCGCCCGCTCGGCCGCTGCGCCGACGATGACTTCTCAGGTCATCAAAAATAGCCTCCATATCGGCTCGAAATTCGCCGAGCAGATGGATACAATGGAGCTCCCCTCTTTAAACGAGCTCTTGGATCGCATCGCCACTCTGGGAGTCACTACGGACTACGATCGGATCGGGCTTAAACCCGACCAAAGTGAGATTAACTCTTCGCCGGTCACCCATCAGATAGCGGTGGCGGAGGAGCAATGCGGCGATTCTCCCTCTATCCTGAGGACGAACTATGTTTGGATTCCCGAACTCTCCGAGATGGATACCCGCTCACGGGAGGACATCGCCCTAACCCTGAACCTAGAATCTGGCTGCATACCGAACCTACGGGGCAACATCCTGGAGCCCGAACTTCCAAGATCGGAAACTCCCCTGCCCTGAGGTCTCATATTGGGTCAAGGTCCGGACTTAAATCCACCCACCCACCCAGATACAAACGATCTTTCCCACATTAGGAAGCGCCCCAAGAGACAGTACATCACTATTGAGCCAGATTCCTCCTTGTAATGAACAAGGTCAAGGACTGTCGCGAGGAAGACGCAATTCCGTTCTTTTGCAACAATTGCACAGACAAGGGAATCCTCAACGCCATAAGTCGCCATGAAATAGCACACTTCACTGACTTGGCGGTCATAGTATGGAAGTACTGTGCGACGGAAAGCGCCTAGAAAACCCAACAAAATTTTTGGGATAATCCGGCTCTGACAAAACCCCCAGTCCGAACTAAAAGGGTGCACTCTCATAAGTCGCCCGACTCAATTACAAAAAAGCAAAATCCCACTACAGGGCATGGAACCGTATTGGAGGGATGGCTTAACGGGCCCTGCAAAATTCATAGTACAACGGATACCATACCAACACATAGCCTTAGAGCATGTTGGGTACTCCGGCAGGTGGCCAAGAGCGGTGAGGATCTCCTCATCCAAAAAACCCCAGAGCACCTTCCCGTGGATAACAATATAGTTTTGACAGTCTTCGAGACCTTTGCCTCAAATAATAGGCGTAAGTGAGCACTCAGCAGCCTTGCCGAAGTCTGCCACGTGGCAGCAATAAATCCATGGAGCGACACGGCTATCACCTTCAATGACAATGACGAACCTAAATTCCAAACAACCCGGGCACCAGCCGCTTTGGTCCTCAGTCCAATTGTGGATGGCTTTCGGCTCACTAAAGTGCTCATGGACGGTGGCAGCAGATTAAACCTCATTTATGAGGAGACTCTTCAAAAAATGGAAATAGACAGCAACCGTATTGAGCAAAGCAGCACGACCTTCCGAGGAATTATCCCTAGTCAGGAGGCACGTTGTGCTAGGAAAATCACACTAGATGTGGTATTCGGCACTCCGGAGAATTACAGGTCCGAAGAAATCACATTCCAAGTGGCCCCGTTCAGTAGCGGATACCACGCACTTCTAGGGCGGGAGGCATTCACGATTTTTCAAGCCATACACCATTAAGGGTACATCAAGCTCAAAATGCCCGGACCTAATGGAATCATCACTCTAGCTAGTGATCCGGACATAACACTCCGCACTGAGAACAAAACAGCCGCACTGGCCCTCGAGGCATTATCCGAAGCCCTTGTGGCGGAGGAGTTAACCGTGCTGCGCTCCACAGTGGATAGGGACGACGTGATACTAGACAAAAGATCCAAGTCCACCTCCTTTAAACCAGCGGATGAAATAGTCAAATTCCAAGTCCATCCAACGGACCCCACAAAAACAGCATCCATCGGGGCACAGTTAAACCCCGCTGTAGACGCCGCACTATGGGAGTTCCTGCGCGAGAATTGGGACATATTCGCCTGGCATCCTTCAGACATGCCAGGAATCCCACGCAAGCTGGCCGAGCACAGCCTTAACATTCTAAAAGGATTCAAGCCGGTCAAGCAGACTCTTCGGCGTTTCTCCGAACCTAAGCGACAAGCCATGGGAGAGGAGCTGGCCAAGTTACCGGAGGCCGGATTCATTAGAGAAATAAAGCATCCGGACTGGCTAGCAAACCTGGTGATGGTGCCAAAGAAGGACAAATCCTGGCGCCTATGCGTCGACTTCAAGGACCTTAATAAGGCGTGCCCAAAGGATCCCTTCCCCCTCCCTCACATCGCTCAAATTGTCGACGCCACCGCAGGACATGCCTCATTGTGCTTCCTCAATGCATACTCCGGTTACCACCAAATTAAGATGGCGAAGTCTGATCAAGCCGCAACGGCATTTATCACTCCATACGGCCCCTTCTGTTTTAACACAATGCTCTTCGGGCTCAAAAACGCCGGCGCAACGTATCAGCGCATGATTCAGACATGTCTGGAAAAGCAGATCGGCAAAACAGTGGAGGCATACGTCGATGATGTGGTCGTTAAAACCAGACACGTCGACTCCTTAATAGACGACTTGAGGCTCACGTTCGACAATCTCCGAACATACGACATTAAGCTCAATCCGGAAAAATGCGTTTTCGGCGTACCCGCCGGAAAGCTCCTAGGCTTTATCATCTCCAGCAGAGGAATTGAAGAAAATCCGGCTAAAATCTGGGCTCTGTCGCAGTTGGCTATCCCAACTGACCTCAAGCAAATCCAGAAGTTAACTGGATGTGTGGCGGCCTTAAGCCGCTTTATCTCCCGATTAGGAGAAAAGGCACTCCCCCTTTATCGCCTTCTTCGGCGCACCGAACACTTCGAGTGGACGGACGCAGCCACGATGGGATTGGAAGAAATAAAAGCCATCCTGGCCACCAACCCAATCTTGGCCGCGCCAAATGTCGGCGAACCAATGCTGTTATAAATAGCGGCAACTCACCAAGTGGTAAGCGCAGTGCTTGTCGTCGAACGAGAGATGGACGGACATAACTTCCCACTTCAAAAGCCTGTATATTATGTATCCACCATCCTCACTCCATGCAAATCACGGTACCCACATTATAGCATACACGGTATTCATGGCATCCCAGAAATTACGACACTACTTCCAAGAGTGTTAAATTACGGTGGCCTCTGAAGTACCACTAAACGACATAATAAACAACTGCGATGCCACGGGCTGGATTGCCAAATGGGCTATCGAGCTCCTCCCGTTCGACATAACATATAAACCACGACGAGCCATTAAGTCGCAAGTACTGGCCGACTTCGTCGCCGAATGGACAGAAGACGAACTCCCTAAAGAGTACGGCGCATACTCTAATTGGATCATGCACTTCGACGGCTCTAAAATGCTGGCTGGTCTGGGGGCTGGCGTTGTCCTGACGTCCCCCACCGGAGATACAGTGCAATACATACTCCAAATACTATACACAGACTCCAATAACGCAGCCGAATACGAGGCCCTATTACACCGTCTTCGGATGGCAGTTTCCATGGGCATTCAACGCCTGGAGGTGCGTGGGGATTCAAACCTCGCAATATCTCAAATAAATGGAGACTTTGATGCCAAGGATCTGAAAATGGCGGCATATCGCAACACCGTCCTCAAAATGTCAGCTCGGTTCGAGGGGCTTGAATTCCACCATGTGGCTCGGGAAAATAATTAGGCGGCGGATATCCTCGCCCGTATCGGCACTAAGCGCGACCCTGTCCCACCTAACATCTTCCTGGAAAAATTGTTTAAGACATCCGTGGTATGGGAAGGGGACACCTATAACAATAGTCCGGACCCGGCCACAACATCAGATACCGAATACTCTGGCACAATCGGAGGCTCTGCCATCGAAATAACACCTTCAGCCCATGTGACAATGGCCGTCATCGCCCGCGGACAGAACCATTCCTGGCCTACCTAACCATGCAGGGACTACCCGAGGACCAAAATGAGGCACGCTACATAGTGCGGCGATCTAAAGCCTACAAGGTCCATGAGGGAGAGCTTTATAAGAAAAGCACTACCGGAGTCCTTCAAAGGTGCATCTCCGAAGAGGAAGGGCGGAAGCTTTTGGTAGAAATCCATGCTGGACTCGGCGGCCATCACGCTGCAGCCTGGGCCCTTGTAAGCAAGGCCTTCCGTACAGGTTTCTATTGGCCGACGGCCCGAGTAGATGCACAACATTTGGTCCAACATTGCGTCGGTTGCCAGCTTTTTGCAAACCAAAGCCATATGCCACCTACCGCTCTCCAAACAATCCCCATTACTTGGCCCTTTGCGGTCTGGGGGCTTGATATGGTTGGACCCCTTAAATGGGGAACCCATAAGAAAAAATACTTGCTGGTCATGGTGGCTAAATTCACCAAATGGATAGAAGCCAAACCTGTCAAAACGGCTGAATCCAGACCGGTGATAGACTTCATATCTGGGGTTGTACACCGTTATGGCATCCCCCACAGCATCATCACTGACAACGGCACGAATTTTACAGCCGACGAGGTGAAACTTTGGTGCAACAATATGGGCATCAAGCTCGATTATGCTTCTGTCTATCATCCGCAAACTAATGGTCAAGTCGAGCGAACAAATGGTCTTATCATGAGCGGCATTAAACCCAGACTAGTGCGGTCCTTAAAGGAATCAAACACACACTGGGTAGAGGAGCTCGACTCCGTACTATGGGGGCTGCAGACCACGCCGAATCGCACTACCGGATACTCACCGTTCTTTATGGTGTACAGCGCAGACGCGGTTCTGCCTTGTGACATAATTCATGACTCACCTCGAGTGCGCATGTATGAAGAAAAAGAGGCTGAGCTCGATCGGCAGGAAAATTTGGACGCCCTGGAGGAGGAGCGTGGCGTGGCAAAGGCCCGTTCCGCATTCTATCAGCAACAGGCTCGAATGTATCAAAGCAGAGAAGTACGGGCCAAAACCTATAATGTTGGCGAACTAGTTCTACGCCTGCCGGAGAAGAAAAAGAACAAGCTCAAGCCCAAATGGGAAGGTCCATTCATTATCGACCAGGTTCTGACCGGTGGAGCGTACCGTCTGCTGGATGCATAGGATAATCGACTCGAGCCAAACCCATGGAACGCAGCCAGACTCCGAAGATTCAACGCCTAGCGTCGGACTCTATGTTCGTGTCCTTTCCTCCGTCAATTTTTTGCATATCTGTCTTTTCTCTCTTTCTCTCTTTTTATTTCTCATTAAGGCCCTAAAAGGCTAAACTTGTGTCTTGGTTACACAATCTTGCCACGCTAACCGCGCTCATTATACCTGGGGGCTTCTTATACAGAAGCTTAATCTAACTATTTTTCTAGGCTTTGTGTCCCACACATGTGTTATTCTTCCGCATGTACCTTTTTTCGCCATTATATGCATCGATATGACTTAAGTTTTGGCCAAGCTGGGTTGCCTGGCTCTTGTATTTATGCCCTACGTTCCCGTTAATTCGGCTAGGGCATAAGGGGAGCACCTCTGCGATTGTTACTGCTAGGTCAGCCGGATGTGTACCTCAGACTGGGTGAAGCCGAAAGCTAGCGTTCTTAAGGGAATATTCGGTCGGTGAATAAAAGATGACTTTTATTTAATTTGAAACATGCCCCCAGATGTTTATAGCCTGCGTCTCTTTTCATAGTTCGGACATGCACATTAGGCATGCGTACCCAGGGAAAGGAACCCTTAACGGAACTATTCTCCCTGGAAGATGTTTCTTACTACCCATGTAATATGACATAGCTAGTTGGGTACTTGTCTGTTCAAGCACTTATGACCCCTACGCCTGGTTTCCATGCATACCCCGGTTTTTACATAACCAAGCGGGTATTCGGATGCACTCCAGACTATCGGGTCCAGAGGTCGAAGCGAAAAGGTCCGCCATGACAAATGATTTACAATCCGGCTAGGACATTACATATGTCATTTGAAGTACACGGTCACTAAGACTGATTAAATTCTTCTTATATACCATCCAACAGTTTGTCTAGCCTACAATCCTGTTGGGAATACTTTGCGGCTAATTCTACTTGGTCATACACTAAACTGACGGGGATCTCTTTCCCATCGGGCCCCACAGGTCCGACCTCAGCCATATGGTTTGGGTCAGCTTTGGTATATCGCGTCTTCACCATAGCCCAGGCTTCCCTTGCACCTTGTCGGCAGGCCGATATCTTCCATAATCGGAAGCGCCGCCGCGCTCCCTTAAGCTTCTCTATAAGCTCCCCCATGCCTCCTGGCGGGGACGCGGATGGCCACAAGGCTTGGGTAATACCCTGCATCACCTGTCGAACTTGCTCGTGCAGTTGTGAGAGCTCTGGTAGAAGATCACCCGAAGGCCCAGGCATCTCCTCCGCGGGATGTCCCGTCAGCATACCTGCAGACATAACTCTATTAGCCGGCTTATTCGCCAAACTCCTTTAAAAAGTTCGTTCAAGCACTTACTAAAAATGTCATGCCGAAGCTGCTTATTCTCCTTCACGGAGTCCGCAAGCTGGGCTCGGACATCTTTCAGTTCCACGCCCAGCCGGATATTGGCGTCTTGGAGATCATTTTTCTCCTGCTTGACTCGCGTAAGCACACACTCGCCAGCATTTATCTGTCGATCACCACGTGCCGCATTCACCGCCACGGCCTCCGGATTCACTCTGGGGTCATCTGCAACATCTATTGTTAGATTTGCATGCATGATGCATACTACCTGGTACCTGTATTCTTTGAAATGAAAACAAGTGTTACCAGAGGGGCCCTTCTCGGACTCCTTCAACACGGCAACAGCAGCCCCTAGTTGGGCCTTGCACTCTTCCAGCTCTTGAGACAGGAGGGAATTCTTCTGTGTAAGAGCCTGCACAAATAATGATCCTTAAATCAGCTGCGTCAACTGTTTCAAGTCTCAGGGGCTACTGATACATATAATCGTCAGATCTTCTTACCCGTATATCCCTTACATACTGGTCTGTGGCTCGGGCTAGACCATTCTGAGCAGCATGGATGTACGCGTCTCCTGAGTTGAAGGTATCGAATGCCTCTTGGGAGAAACAAGCGTCACGGAGTATGGCCCGGCGATGCCTGTGATTCATGGTGCTCTCCACTTTGGAATTTGTAGTGGATAGTCTGTCCGCATCCTTTGTAGGAAGAGCATTCGGCGTCCGCCCCGTGTTAGCTTCTGCCTCTATGTCCGGCCCTGGAGCCTGACTAGTGGAGGCATGATCGGCAGCCTCTCCGTATAGTCCGGCGAGCGTTTTTTCTACTAGAAAACATGGACGTCATTATATTTTAAGAAAGACAACAACCATGGAGCGAGGTTTTTTGTCATACCTCTGCATCGGCGTCTCCGTCCTGACCGCCTTCCTTTTTGGCCTACCCGGCTTTGGTGCCCCTTATTGGCGAGTCGCTGCGGGTTCGGCACGGCGTCCCGAAGGCCTTCCCTATAAAACATCATATGTGTATAGTAGGTAAAGTGCGTAAAAGGGGATCCTTTTTGGAAGTTGGGACTCCGGTCTTTCTTACATGCGATGCATGGAGTAGTCCCGGATAGTCGGTCGTTATGGCCACCATGGCATCATCGCAGCTCAATTGATAGAATTTCCTGTCTATCAGCTCCACAAATATGTCCGGATCCTCTTTGAGTCCGAGGTCGAGGGCCCGGTCAGGGTCCTCCAGTTGTGGAGGTGGGCTGTTGACCTCCCTTACAGCTGTTCGCAGTTCCTGCCATGAAACGACAAGGTGAATATTTACAACAAAGAATGCGGGAAGGTTGGGAGTAAAGAGTGACAACTCACCCAGCTTGGAGGGTTGTACATGGAGAATCCATCCCGCGGCTTAATACGGATGAACTCCTCTTCCTCTCCCTTGAACAACTCGGACAGAATTTTTGCTAAAGCAACAGCGGAGTCTGGTCCCTTATGCTCGCGACGGGTGGCATCCACTTCCCTGTTAAAACACCACAGGGGGTGCCCTCGATATTGAAGCGGCTGCACCGGCCGCATTATGCATATTGACATAACCTCGATTATTGTCAATCATGATTGAGCCAGCGCTTTAATCTGGCCCATCAGGTAAAGGACTTCTCTGTTGTCTTCCTCCTGGGGGCTTCGGGGGCGCCAACTTCGGCGTTTCTTCAGAGGAGCATTGTTGAACTCGGGAAGACCCCTCTGAACAGGGTCTGGAAGAGGGACGTCCTCCATGTAAAACCACTCCGAAGGCCAGTCTTCGGACGTCTTCTTCGGGGTACCGGACAGGTATTCGATCTCGGCGATGCGCCATATTTCGGCTCCGCTCACTTGATAAAGTGACCCCTCCTCTTGTGTACGGGGCACAAGGCAGAATAGCCTCTTCCACAGCTCGAAATGAGCCTTGCAGCCCAGAAACAACTCACAAACGGCAACATAACCGGTGATGTGTAATATGGAAGCAGGGGTGAAATTATGCA
The DNA here is from genome assembly GCF_018294505.1 of Triticum aestivum. NCBI lineage: Eukaryota > Viridiplantae > Streptophyta > Magnoliopsida > Poales > Poaceae > Triticum > Triticum aestivum. Next base: position 303,902,288 of record NC_057806.1, on the reverse strand, counting down.
ACTGGAGGCCGTAAAACTCCAGGAGTCCGCGGAGGAACGGATGGATTGGAAATCCAAGTCCCCTTAGTAAGTAAGGGACAAGGCATACCCGCTCCCCCTTGGAGGGATTGGGGAGGCTCTCCGCTTGCTCCCCGCCATTATAGGTGGCGAGCCTGGCTCGGACGGGGACCATATACGCTGGAGGGAGAAATCCCTGGGTCTGCAACTCTACTAATCGGCTGTGCGAGACGAAACATTCTCCCAATCACCGGGCTTAGGGCTACGGGAGTGGGAGGAGGAGCTGCGATGGCCGGCCATGATGGAATGGATTTTTCCGAGCGCGCTCCAATGGATTCTCGCCGTGGGAGGATGGTGTGGATTGGATCCAAGAATCCCCATCCCTTTAATAGACGATTTATTTACTTGGCTAGGGGGGCGAATGTAAAAAACGCCCTGGCTCCTCACATTCGCTCGACACGTGGAAGATAGCCCTTATTGGACGCAGAAGCCAAGAAGTCCTACATTTATGGGAGCCGGACACTACTTAGCAGATATTCAAGATTTGGAGAAGAACCCGCCTTGCAATGCCGAAGACAATACCGCGCGCCGGACTCATCGTCATTGAAACCTGGTTCAGGGGCTACTGAGGGAGTCCTGGATTAGGGGGTCTCCGGACAGCCGGACTATATCCTTTGGCCGGACTGTTGGACTATGAAGATACAAGATTGAAGACTTCATCCCGTGTCCGGATGGGACTCTCCTTGGCGTGGAAGGCAAGCTAGGCAATACGAATATGTAGATCTCCTCCCTTGTAACCAACCTTGTGTAACCCTAGCCCCCTCCGGTGTCTATATAAACCGGAGGGTTTAGTCCGTAGGACAACATACAATCATACCATAGGCTAGCTTCTAGGGTTTAGCCTCTACGATCTCGTGGTAGATCAACTCTTGTAATACTCATGTCATCAAGAACAATCAAGCAGGACATAGGGTATTACCTCCATCAGGAGGGCCTGAACCTGGGTAAACATCATGTCCCCTGCCTCCTGTTACCATCCGCCTTAGACGCACAGTTCGGGGCCCCCTACCCGAGATCCGTCGGTTTTGACACTGACAGGCCCCAAGATGGGATCTCGTGGATACAGGAAGTTACGACGGTGGAATTAGGGTTTTGGCTCCGTATCTGATCGTTTGGGGGTACGTAGGTATATATAGGAGGAAGGAGTACATCGATGGAGCAACAGGGGGCCCACGAGGGTGGAGGGCGCGCCTGGGGGGTAGGCGTGCCCCCTACCTCATGGCCTCCTCCTTTGTTTCTTGACGTAGGGTCCAAGTCTCATGGATCATGTTCGACGAGAAAATCACGTCCCCGAAGGTTTCATTCCGTTTGGACTCCGTTTGATATTCCTTTCCTTCGAAACCCTAAAATAGGCAAAAAAAATAGCAATTCTAGGTTGGGCCTCCGGTTAATAGGTTAGTCCCAAAAATAATATAAAAGTGGATAATAAAGCCCAATAATGTCCAAAACAGTAGATAATATAGCATGGAGCAATCAAAAATTATAGATACGTTGGAGACGTATCAAGCATCCCCAAGCTTAATTCCTGCTCGTCCTCGAGTAGGTAAATGATAAAAACAGAATTTTTGATGTGGAATGCTACTAGGCATAATTTCAATGTAATTCTTCTTAACTGTGGCATGAATATTCAGATCCGAAAGATTCAAGATAAAAGTTCATATTGACATAAAAATAATAATACTTCAAGCATACTAACAAAGCAATTATGTCTTCTCAAAATAACATGGCCAAAGAAAGTTCATCCCTACAAAATCATATAGTTTGGTCATGCTCCATTTTAGTCACACAAGAATGCTCTCATCATGCACAACCCCGATGACAAGCCAAGCAATTGTTTCATACTTTAGCAATCTCAAACCTATAAACTTTCATGCAATATATGAGCGCGAGCCATGGACATAGCACTATGGGTGGAAAAGAATATGATGATGGGGGTTATGTGGAGAAGACAAAAAAGGAGAAAGTCTCACATCAACGTGGCTAATCAATGGGCTATGGAGATGCGCATCGATTGATGTTAATGCAAGGAGTAGGGATTGCCATGCAACGGATGCTCTAGAGCTATAAATGTATGAAAGCTCAACAAAAGAAACTAAGTGGGTGTCCATCCAACTTGCTTGCTCACGAAGACCTAGGGCACTTGAGGAGGCCCATTGTTGGAATATACAAGCCAAGTTCTATAATGAAAAATTCCCACTTAGTATATGAAAGTGACAAAACAAAAGACTCTCAATCATGAAGATTATGGTGCTACTTTGAAGCACAAGTGTGGCAAAGGATAGTAGCATTGTCCCTTCTCTCTTTTTCTCTCAATTTTTTTGGGCCTTCTCTTTTTTTAATGGCCTTTTTTATATTCCTCACTTGGGACAATGCTCTGGAAAATGATGATCATCACACTTCTATTTATTTACAACTCAATGATTACAACTCGATACTAGAACAAAAGATGACTCTATATGAATGCCTCTGGCGGTGTACCGGGATATGCAATGAATCAAGAGTGACATGTATGAAAGAATTATGAACGGTGGCTTTGCCACAAATACTATGTCAACTACATGATCATGCTAAGCAATATGACAATGATGAATGTGTCATGACAAAAGGAATGGTGGAAAGTTGCATGGCTATATATCTCGAAATGGCTATGGAAATGCCATAATAGGTAGGTATGGTGTCTGTTTTGAGGAAGATATAAGGAGGTTTATGTGTGATAGAGCGTATCATATCACGGGGTTTGGATGCACCGGCGAAGTTTGCACCAACTCTCAATGTGATAAAGGGCAATGCACGATACCGAAGAGGCTAGCAATGATGGAAGGGTGAGAGTGTGTATAATCCATGGACTCAACATTAGTCATAAAGAACTCACATACTTATTGCAAAAATCTACAAGTCATCAAAAACCAAGCACTACGCGCATGCTCCTAGGGGGATATATTAGTAGGAAAAGACCATCGCTCGTCCCCGACCGCCACTCATAAGGAAGACAATCAAAGAACACCTCATGTTTCAAATTTGTTACATAACGTTTACCATACGTGCATGCTACTGGACTTGCAAACTTCAACACAAGCACTTCTCAAATTCACAACTACTCAACTAGCACGACTTTGATATTATTACCTCCATATCTCAAAACAATCATCAAGCATCAAACTTCTCTTAGTATTCAAAACACTCATAGGAAAAAAATTATTGATCTTGAATACCTAGCATATTAGGATTATTTAATCAAATTACCATTCTATTTAAGACTCTCAAAATAATCTAAGTGAAGCATGAGAGATCAATAGTTTCTATAAAACAAATCCACCACCGTGCTCTAAAAGATATAAGTGAAGTACTAGAGCAAAACTATATAACTCAAAAGATATAAGCGAAGCACATAGAGTATTCTGACAAATCCCAAATCATGTACGGCTCTCTCAAAAGGTGTGTACAGCAAGGATGATTGTGGTAAACTAAAAATCAAAGACTCAAATCATACAAGACGCTCCAAGCAAAACACATATCATGTGGTGAATAAAAATATAGCTCCAAGTAAAGTTACCGATAGAAGTACACGAAAGAGGGGATGCCTTCCGGGGCATCCCCAAGCTTTGGCTTTTAGGTGTCCTTAGATTATCTTGTGGGTGCCATGGACATCCCCAAGCTTAGTCTCTTGCAACTCCTTGTTCCATAATCCATCAAATCTTTACCCAAAACTTGAAAACTTCACAACACAAAACTCAAAGTAGAAAATCTCGCGAGCTCCGTTAGCGAAAGAAAACAAAAGACCACTTCAAGGTACTGTAATGAACTCATTCTTTATTTATATTGGTGTTAAACCTACTGTATTCCAACTTCTCTATGGTTTATAAACTATTTTACTAGCCATAGATTCATCAAAATAAGCAAAATACACACGAAAAACAGAATCTGTCAAAAACAGAACAGTCTGTAGTAATCTGTAGCTAGCGCGAGATCTGGAACCCCAAAAATTCTAAAATAAATTGCTGGATGTTAGGAATTTATCTATTAATCATCTGCAAAAGTAATTAACTAAATAGCACTTTCCAAATAAAACTGGCAGCAGTTCTCGTGAGTGCTAAAGTTTCTGTTTTTTACAGCAAGATATCAAGACTTTCCCCAAGTCTTCCCAACGGTTCTACTTGGCACAAACACTAATCTATAACAATATAAAAATATACAAATTGGCAGATCCAAACCATCTCGACCGTCAAATCATGTTATCTAGCGGTTCAAATCGCTCCAATGTTGAGCACCAAACACGTTTAACGCTTTAATTACCCACCACTGTCATTGGTTATAAACATGTTTTGACTCAACACTATCCCTTGAAATCTGTCATGTAATTAATATCCTACCATTACAGCGAAAAAATAATTGATATCTTACCAAATACCAACGTGCAACAGATATACCTTACCTAATATAACATGCAATTAATAGCCTACCTAATATAAACGTGCATTGCACGTACATTGTTACTAGTTAAACACAAAAAACACAACCAAAACAGAGGCTAGGTAAATTATTTATTACTAAACAGGAGCAAAAGACAAGGAATAAAAATAGAATTGGGTTACCTCCAAACAAGTGCTATCGTTTAACGCCCCTAGCTAGGCATAAAAGGCAAGGATAGATCTAGGTATCGCCATCTTTAGTAGGCAATCCATAAGTGGCTCTCATAATAGATTCATAAGGTAATTTAATTTTCTTTCTAGGAAAGTGTTCCGTGCCTTTCCTTAACAAAAATTGGAATCTAATATTTCCTTCCTTCATATCAATAATTGCACCAATCGTTCTAAGGAAAGGTCTACCAAGAATAATAGTACATGAAGGATTGCAATCTATGCCAAGAACAATAAAATCTACGGGCACATAATTCCTATTTGCAACAATAAGAACATCATTAATTATTCCCATAGGTTTCTTAATAGTGGAATCCGCAAGGTGCAAGTTTAGAGAGCAATCATCAAAATCAAACCTAACAAATCACACAAAGTCTTTGGAATCGTGGAAACACTAGCACCCAAATCACACAAAGCATAGCATTCATGATCTTTAATTTTAATTTTAATAGTAGGTTCCCACTCATCATAAAGTTTTCTAGGGATAGAAACTTCCAACTCAAGTTTTTCTTCATAAGAATGCATCAAGGCATCAACGATATGTTTAGTAAACGCTTTATTTTGACTATAAGCATGAGGAGAATTTAGCACGGATTGCAACAAGGAAATACAATCAATCAAAGAGAAATTTTCATAATTAAATTCCTTGAAATCCAAAATAGTGGGTTTAGCAACATCTAGGGTTTTAATTTCTTCGATCCCACTTTCATCAATTTTAGCATCAAGATCTAAAAACTCCGAATTTTTGGAATGCCTTCTAGGTAAAGGTGGATCATATTCAGTCCCATCATTATCAAGATTCATATTGCAAAACAAAGATTTAATAGGGGACACGTCAATAACTTTTAGATCTTCATATTTATTTTCATAGGAACTAGAAGAACACGCTCTTATAAAGGCACCTTTCTTAGCACGCATCCTAGCGGTTCTTTCTTTGCACTCATCAATGGAAATTGTCATGGCTTTGAGAGACTCATTGATATCATGCTTAGGTGGAATAGATCTAACTTTCAAAGAATCAACATCAAGAGAAATTCTATCAACGTTCCTAGCCAAATCATCAATCTTAAGCAATTTTTCTTCAATCAAAGCATTGAAATTCTTTTGTGAAGTAATAAATTCTTTAATATTAGATTCAAAATCAGAGGGCATCTTATTATAATTTCCATAAGAATTGTTGTAGGAACTACCATAATTATTAGAGGGGTTACTAGGATAAGGCCTCGAATTAAAGTTTCCTCTATACACGTTGTTACCAAAATTGTTCCTACCAACAAAATTCACATCCATAGATTCATTATTATTCTCAATCAAAGTAGACAAGGACATATCATTAGGATCAGAAGAAACACTTTTACTAGCAAATAATTTCATAAGTTCATCCATCTTTCCACTCAAAACATTAATTTCTTCTATCGCATGCACCTTTTTATTAGTAGATCTTTCAGTCTACCATTGAGAATAATTAACCATAATATTATCTAGGAGTTTAGTAGCTTCTCCTAAAGTGATTTCCATAAAAGTGCCTCCCGCGGCCGAATCTAAAAGATTTCTAGAAGCAAAATTCAACCCGGCATAAAATTTTTGTATAATCATCCACAAATTCAAACCATGCTTAGGGCAATTAAGTATCATTAATTTCATCCTCTCCCAAGCTTGTGCAACATGTTCATGATCAAGTTGCTTAAAATTCATAATATCATTTCTAAGGGAGATGATCTTAGCGGGAGGAAAATACTTAGAGATAAAAGCATCTTTGCACTTGTTCCAAGAATCAATACTATTTTTAGGCAAAGACGAAAACCAAGCTTTAGCATGATCTCTAAGCGAAAAAGGAAATAGCTTAAATTTAACAATATCATTATCCACATCTTTCTTCTTTTGCATATCACACAAATCAATGAAGCTATTTAGATGGGTAGCGACATCTTCACTAGGAAGGCCGGAGAACGGATCTTTCATGACAAGATTCAGCAAAGCGGCATTAATTTCACAAGATTCAGCATCGGTAAGAGGAGCAATCGGAGTGCTAATGAAATCATTGTTCTTGGTATTGGTAAAGTCACACAATTTAGTGGTATCTTGAGCCATCGTGACAAGCAAGCAATCCAACAGACAAGCAAACAAAAAGCAAGCGGGCAAAAAGAGGCAAATAGAGAAAGAGAGGAAGGATAGAGAGAGAGGGCGAATAAAACGGCAAGGGTGAAGTGGGGGAGAGGAAAACGAGAGGCAGATGGAAAATAATGTAATGCGGGAGATAAGGATTGTGATGGGTACTTGGTATGTTTACTTTTGCGTAGACTCCCCGGTAACGGCGCCAGAAATGGCTCGTTGTCGGGAGTCAGATCTTGACTTGCGCGAAGCTCCCCGGCAACGGCGCCAGAAATGGCTCGTTGTCGGAAGTCAAATCTTGACTTGAGCGAACCTCCTCGGCAACGGCGCCAGAAATTCTTCTTGCTACCTCTTGAGCACTGCGTTGGATTTCCCCAAAGAGGAAAGGATGATGCAGCAAAGTAGCGTAAGTATTTCCCTCAGTTTTGAGAACCAAGGTATCAATCCAGTAGGAGGTTGCGCGCGCGTCCCTAGCACCTGCACAAACAAATAACTCCTCGCAACCAACACGATAAGGGGTTGTCAATCCCTTCACGGTCACTTGCGCGAGTGGGATCTGATAGATATGATAAGATAATATTTTTGGTATTTTCGTGATAAAGATGCAAAGTAAAATAAAAGCAAAGTAAAAAGCAAAGGAAATAACTAAGTATTGGAAGATTAATATGATGAAGATAGACCTGGGGGCCATAGGTTTCACTAGTGGCTTCTCTCAAGAGCATAAGTATTTTACGGTGGGTGAACGAATTACTGTTGAGCAATTGACAGAATTGAGCATAGTTATGAGAATATCTAGGTATGATCATGTATATAGGCATTACGTCCAAGACAAGTAGACCGACTCCTGCCTGCATCTACTACCATTACTCCACTCATCGACCGCTATCCAGCATGCATCTAGAGTATTAAGTTCATGAAAACAGAGTAACGCCTTAAGCAGGATGACATGATGTAGAGGGGTAAATTCATGCAATATGATAAAAAAACCATCTTGTTATCCTTGATGGCAACAATACAATACGTGCCTTGCTGCCCCTACTGTCACTGGGAAAGGACACCGCAAGATTGAACCCAAAGCTAAGCACTTCTCCCATTGCAAGAAAGATCAATCTAGTAGGCCAAACCAAACTGATAATTCGAAGAGACTTGCAAAGATAACCAATCATACATAAAAGAATTCAGAGAAGATTCAAATATTGTTCATAGATAATCTTGATCATAAACCCACAATTCATTGGTCTCAACAAACACACCGCAAAAAGAAGATTACATCGAATAGATCTCCACAAGAGAGAGGGAGAACATTGCATTGAGATCCAAAAAGAGAGAAGAAGCCATCTAGCTAATAACTATGGACCCGAAGGTCTGAGGTAAACTACTCACACTTCATCGGAGAGGCTATGGTGTTGATGTAGAAGCCCTCCGTGATGGATGCCCCCTCTGGCGGAGCTCCAGAACAGGCCCCAAGATGGGATCTCGTGGATACAGGAAGTTACGGCAGTGGACTTAGGGTTTTGGATCCGTATCTGATCATTTGGGGGTACGTAGGTATATATAGGAGGAAGGAGTACGTCGGTGGAGCAACAGAGGGCCCACAAGGGTGGAGGGCGCGCCTGGGGGGGGGGGGGTAGGCGCACCCCCTACCTCGTGGCCTCCTCCTTTGTTTCTTGACGTAGGGTCCAAGTCTCCTGGATTATGTTCGGCGAGAAAATCACGTTCCCGAAGGTTTCATTCCGTTTGGACTCCGTTTGATATTCCTTTTCTTCGAAACCCTAAAATAGGCAAAAAAAATAGCAATTCTGGGCTGGGCCTCCGGTTAATAGGTTAGTCCCAAAAATAATATAAAAGTGGATAATAAAGCCCAATAATGTCCAAAACAGTAGATAATATAGCATGGAGCAATCAAATATTATAGATACATTGGAGACGTATCAGTCTTTTCACAGGAATGGGCCTCTATTGGGTCGTGCCACGTGTCGACGTATCATTGGTGCCTTCTGTCCAATGAGTGGATGACATCTGTCCCAATGGTGAGCCGCCACATATTTCCTCCAGCCAATGATGATTTTACACGTGGAAAATCCCCATTGGTCCGGGTTGTTAGCGGGTTATCGGATCCAAACCGGAACCCGGTAGCTTGACGGCGACCCGTTACAGTGGATGCCATGTGTCGGTTACCCTTGATGAAAGCACTTCCATGACGCTCCATTTATCGTCATGGAAGTGGACACTTCCGTGATGATAATTTTGGTATTGCCATGGAACACTTCTATGACAGCACAGGTATGACTATCTTGATTCTGTCATAAAATCGTCATGCATGTACATGCATGACAAAAAACGTGACCTACTGTGACAAACACGCACGGAAGTGTATTTCTTTTGTAGTGTTACCAGCAACCGCATTGAGAGAAATATATTCCCATGACATGACAAGTGCAATATCCTCAGCGGGCTTAAAGTTAGTTTCTCGAGCTACTTTTTTCTTTGACGAGCCAGAGGCCTTAAATTGACCAAATTTCATATCTTGGATGGACTCATGATAAATAAAGCGACAAAGATGTGCCATCGAGATCGACACCATTTGTCCCGGAATCACCAATCATACTATTGAGAAATGTTTGGTTGTTGAGGCTCAATCCCCCTAAATTTGGAAAATCATCTCTAAATCACAACAAGTGCAAATAATTTGCAAACAATTTCCATAGTCACACCACATTCAATTGAACAAAAAGAGAATACAAGACATAATATGACTTTTTATTCACTCCTATTTATGGTCCATCATACGACTATAAAGCTGCACTAGTTTCGCCAGCCGTCGGGAGGAAGCGAGAAGGGGCAAAGGGAGCACTACGACCCTTCCCCATATTCTTATTAGGTCCCTCCGATGAGGACCGTTGCGGCACCTGCGGGGGAGGCCACAACCTCCACATGGCAGCATAGGCACCTATATGTCAGACTCTTCACCGACAGGGTGGACATTGTTCGTCGGAGGCGTAGTATGCACATCGACCGTTGAAGTCACCGAATCTGACTCCTATCTTATGGAATCAAATGCAATGGTCGAGGCAGCTTGCTTGACATTATCGGCGAGGACTGGAACTTCTGGAGGTAGTCAAAGGCGGTGCTACAATGAGGGAGGTGATGCGGCGACGCGTGTGGGAAGACCAGTGAGAGGAGAAAATGTCTTTCGTGCCAAACTATTTTTCAAAAAGAGTGTGCTCCAAATACCCAATCACCACTGTTAGATATGGAGGCCCGCGAGCTCGCTTTCATGCGTGATCTAAACATTATGACGATCGAGGGCGGGATTACGACCCTACTAGAGTAGCATTTTGACTAAAATTGCCATGATAGCGGTTATTATGGTGACATGCCGATATGATGACTCTAGAGTTACTCTAGTCAGTTGTTTCCTTCTTCCTCCTTCACCCCTTCTTAATTCTCCTTCAAGAACCAACAAGCAAGGAATTGAATTGCATCTTTGCGTGACGCTAAGACATCTCCAACAATAGCCCTATAATAGGGCAGCAGCCATGAAAAACCATTTTTACCCAAAATGCAGCTCCAACAGATGCCCTATTTGTAATATTTTCTCCAAAAAAATCCGACCAGCCCAAAAATGCAACCCCAAGTGCTACAAATATACAGGAGCCACGCAGGTGCCGCAAAATTTTAGGGCAGTGGGGGGCCATGTAGGACCATAAGAAAATGGTTGATATACATCACTTTGTGCCAAAACGTTGCTCCAATACTTGACCTAAAATGTGCATCCATGAAAAGGCAAACGTGACATGATGTGTTTTAGGGCACCAATTTTAGGGCTACTGTTGGAGATAAATATTTTCTGGTATCCTAAAAACCACATTTCGTGTCAAAAAATTTACTCCAACCAACTTTTTGCACCCTATTATAGGGTTGTTATTGGAGGTGCTCTATGGAAGACTTACATGAAATTATAGAGAAGAGGAGTGGCTGCAAATTGTGTGTGTTACAGTTGAGCTCCTTGTTGGAGCTAGATCTGACAGATCCCTCGGTAGGGTATCCTAACTAGGTGACTTGGCACGATGGTAACTGGGGCTAGGTTTTACCTAGGTTCGGGCTCTCACGAAGGAGATAATATACCGGGTAGCCTATGGTTACAGAACTAGGTAGGCTACGTCGATGGAGGTAGAGTCCTCCATGGATCGGGTATCTTCAGATTGTACTCCGAGTCTTCTAAAATCTTCGGGCATTTCACCATGGGCCATGCAAAGTGGCCCAAGATGGAACTGTCCTAGGGGTCCTCAGCCCGGTCCACTAGGCCAGGAACCGACATGGTGCAAGACCCCTTAGCCAGACACCGTCAGTATCCCCTAAACTGGCCCTCAAGCTTGGATACACCTTGCTTACTGAAAGGATCGATAAGAGGTGTGTAAAGGGGGGGGGGGTGATTAGACACTAAGTGCCAAAAGTTGCAGTTTTTAATATTCTTAAGTTTAAGTGGAGTTTAAGCACAAGTTTAACAAACACAATACATATCAAGCAAGCATGCAATGAGTATATGAGCAGCGAAAAGTAAATCATGCAACTTGCAAGAATGTAAAGAGAAGGGTTTGGAGTATTCAAACGCAATTGGAGACACGGATGTTTTTGTCGTGGTTCCGATAGGTGGTGCTATCGTACATCCACGTTGATGGAGACTTCAACCCACAGAGGGTAACGGTTGTGCGAGTCCATGGAGGGCTCCACCCACGAAGGGTCCATGAAGAAGCAACCTTGTCTATTCCATCACGGCCATTGCCCACGAAGGACTTGCCTCACTAGCGGTAGATCTTCACGAAGTAGGCGATCTCCTTGCCCTTACAAACTCCTTGGTTCAACTCCACAATCTTGTTGGAGGCTCCCAAGTGACACCTAGCCAATCTAGGAGACACCACTCTCCAAGAAGTAACAAATGGTGTGTTGATGATGAACTCCTTGCTCTTGTGCTTCAAATGATAGTCTCCCCAAGACTCAACTCTCTCTCACAGGATTTGGATTTGGTGGAAAGAAGATTTGAGTGGAAAGCAACTTGGGGAAGGCTAGAGATCAAGATTCATATGGTTGGAATGGAATATCTTGACCTCAACACAAGTGTAGGTGGTTCTCTCTCAGAAAATGTGTATTGGAAGTGTAGGTATGTTATGATGGCTCTCTCCACGAATGAAAAGTGGGTGGAGGGGTATATATATCCTCCACACAAAATCTAACCGTTACACACAATTTGCCAAACTTGGTGGGACCGAATGGTTAAACTCGGTCGGACCGATTCAACAAACCTAGTGACCGTTAGGATTTTCGGTGGGACTGAGATGCAACTCGGTAGGACCGATATGGTTAGGGTTAGGGCATAACGTAATCTCGGTGTGACCGATTACACAAACTCGGTGAGACCGATTTTGGTAATAAGCTAACCAGAGAGTTGGTCAGGCAAACTCGGTGAGACCGATTACACAAACTCGATGGGACTGATTTTGGTAATAAGCTAACCAGAGGATTTGCATTGTAATCTCGGTAGTACCGATTGCTCAAACTCGGTGAGACTGATTTTTGTAATGGACATACACAGAGAGATTACAATCCCATCTCGGTGAGACCGAGATCCCTATCGGTGAAACCGATTTGGTAGGGTTTGTGGCAATGTCTATGACATTTGAAACTCGGTGGCGCCGGATAGATAGAATTGGTGGGGCCGAGTTTGACTTTTGTTTTAGGTCATATCTGGATGTGGGAAGGTAGTTGAGGGTTTTGGAGCATATCACTAAGCACTTTGAGCAAGCAAGCCATTAAGCAACACCTCATCCCCTCTTGATAGTATTGGCTTTTCCTATAGACTCAATGTGATCTTGGATCACTGAAATAGAAAATGTAGAGTCTTGATCTTGAAGCTTGAGCCAATCCTTTGTCCTTAGCATCTTGAAGGGGTTCCACATCCTCTAGTCCATGCCACTCCATTGTTGAACTTATCTGAAACATACTAGGTAAAAGTGTTAGTCCAACAAGAGATATGTTGACATTAATTACCAAAACCACCCAGGGAGCACTTGTGCTTTCAATCTCCCCCTTTTTGGTAATTGATGACAACATACATCAAAGCTTTAGATAAAGATATAGAGAATAGAAAGTAAAGCTTTGGAAAGACATGTAATATGCATAGGCTCCCCCTACATGTATGCAATCATGTGAATATTGAATATACGAGCATGTGAATGCGTAAACATGACAGAGTAAGCAATGTGTTACATGTATCTTGGCTATATGCATCAGAGCAAATGATGTGAATGTGAGAAATGTACCTTCATGCTCATGAGTCCTTCTTGCAAACATTATGTACATCAGCAAGAATTTCTCATTCACATGACTGTGATGCATATACTTACCTTGTGGTCTTGAGTTGGCTTAGGATGGGATGAACCTGCGCAAACAAGGTTAAATAACACAGATACACCTACTGACCAGAGCAAACAAGAGAAACCACAAGAGAACCAAGACTGGGATGACATGTAGAGTGAGTACTAAGTACCACATTGGATATAGACATGTCCCCAAAGGTAAAGATATGCAATAAAATCAGATATTTCCTTCCCTTAGATGTCTTGCTCCCCCTGAATCTGCATGGGATATTGGGAGAAGATAGGGAACAAAAAATCAGAGCAACAAACAAAAACAACAACAGAGCTTGAGCTAAAGCAAGCAACCAAACATGTATTTCCCCTCTTAAAGACATGTGACATCTCTCCTCTTGAACACCAAGCATCTGGGGTCTTTGATGATATTACTTTCTCCTAGTTGAGAAACTCTCTCCCCCTGAGTATTCTCTCTTTCTCCCCCTATAGGAAGGATTAAGCTTTGATGTGATCTCTCTCTCCCCCTTTGACATCAATTTCCAAGAAGGGCTCTTCTGGACATGTGATACAAATGGGTTGGTCCTCGAGTCACGGAGCAAAGCAGCATGTCTAATATGATGCTGGTAGAGGACAAGAATCATTGAGTGGAGCTGGAGCAAACAGAAATCAGGAATAAGTGGCAAGTTGGTTTTGCTGTGGTGGAATCGGTGACTCCGAGTTGTGTGCTTCGGTTGCACCGAAAGATTTCGGTTGGGCCGAAGAGAACAAACCGGTGTGACCGAGTTCATTAGAGTGAAACCACTTGTCACCTCAGCTCACTAGACAAGTAAGATCTCACAAGGATATGCAAGGAATTTACTGGAAGATTTGCAATGAATTGGATGCAGAAAATGCAGAACAAAAAGGAAAGAAAAGAAACTAAAAGTTCTAGATGAAATTTTTTTTGAAAGGGGAAACAAATATGCAAGAGACAAAAGCACGGAGAGACACACGAGAACTTCATCTAGAGATGGTCGGCGACAAAGTCACCTATGTTAGAGTATATTGACTTAGGATTCAAGTGAGAGCACTTGATCATAGGTCATACTCATCGTTTAAGTTCAAAATGGGGTTACCATTTTTCGTTTAAGCCTTTTGATGTATTCACATCTTGTCGAGTTGCTTTGACTCATGACTTGGAGTGAAGCTTCTCTAAGATGGAATAACATACCTTGGGTGGTGGTGTTGATCTTGCTCATGTAGTTGAACTTGTGCGGGTTGCTCAAGGTTGATGTAGTTCATCAAGGGTTGGGAGCACCACTTGGAGTTTGAGTTCATCTACCTACATGGGTTAGCTTTGCAAGGAAGAGCACTTGTGTATCCAAAATGACAATCATGAGACTCAACATAGAATTTGCCAAAGGATATGTTTGAATGGTTTCGTGTTTCCTTGTCTTCAACCACCATTGTGTAGAGACTTGGTGATGTAGAGATTGCTCAAGATGTGAGTGAGTTGCAATCTCATAGATTTAGATTCAACCAAGTACCTACACGGGTTAGATAACATGCAAGGTACAAATATATCCAAGACATATGAATAGCATTATAAGAGAAATATCAAGGATTAGTCATAGGCTCATGCCCCGCATGTATCAAATGGAGTTCCTACTCCAAGTTTGAAGCATCAATGATGTTCAATTCACCTCTCAACCTGCAAAACACTTTCTCCTCAAGTGGTTTAGTGAATATATCCGCCAATTGCTTATCGGTGCGAACATGCTTAAGGTTAATGTCCCCTTTTGCAACATGATCTCGAATGAAATGATGACGAACTTCAATATGCTTAGTTCGAGAATGTTGCACGGGATTGTGAGCAATCTTAATAGCACTTTCATTGTCACATAGCAATGGAACATGTTTCACATATATCCCATAATCTTTAAGAGTTTGGGTCATCCAAAGTAATTGAGCACAACATGAACCAGCGGCAATGTATTCTGCTTCGGCGGTGGATAAGGATACCGAGTTTTGTTTCTTGGAAGACCAAGACACAAGAGATCTACCAAGGAATTGACAAGTACCCGAAGTGGATTTTCTATCAACCTTGTCTCCGGCATAGTCCGAATCGGAGTAGCCAACAAGATCAAAAGAGGACCTCTTAGGATACCAAATGCCAAAATTTGGTGTATGGATTAGGTATCTCACTATCCTTTTCACAGCCTTAAGATGACACTCTTTAGGAGCAGCTTGATATCGTGCACACATGCACACACTTAGCATAATATCGGGACGAGAAGCACATAGATATAACAATGAACCAATCATAGAGCGATAAACCTTTTGATCAACCGGTTCACCATCTTTGGTCAAATCAAGATGTCCACTATTAGGCATGGGTGTAGTCATACCTTTGCATTCTTGCATATTGAACTTCTTGAATAAGTCCTTGGTGTACTTCGTTTGAGAGACAAAGGTACCTTCCTTAGTTGCTTGATTTGCAAACCGAGAAAGAATTTGAGTTCACTCATCATAGACATCTCAAACTTCTCCAACATTAGCTTTCCAAACTTCTCACTAAAATGAGGGTTAGTTGAACCAAATATGATATCATCAACATAAATTTGGCACATAAATAGTTCTCCATTAACCCTTTTTGTAAAAAGAGTAGAATCAATTTTACCAATTTCAAAGCCTTTTTCAATAAGGAACTTGGTCAAGCATTTATACCATGCTCTAGGGGCTTGTTTAAGACCATAAAGGGCTTTGTGAAGTTTGTAAACATGATTAGGTTTCTTAGGATTGACGAAGCCGGGAGGTTGCTTAACATAAACTTCCTCCTCAATTTTGCCATTTAGAAAAGCACTTTTAATGTCCATTTGGTACAAGGTGATATCATGGTGATTAGCATAAGCAAGTAAGATGCGAATGGACTCAAGTCTAGCAACGGGAGCATATATCTCACCATAGCCCATACCTTCAACTTGTGTGTAGCCTTGGGCGACGAGACGTGCTTTGTTGCGAACCACTTGTCCATCTTCATATTGCTTGTTGCGAAACACCCATTTGGTACCAATGATGTTGTGGTTGTTGTCGGGCTTCTCGACCAATGTCCACACTTGATTTCTCTCAAAGTTGTGTAGCTCTTCATGCATAGCATTTATCCAGTCCGGATCCTCCAATGCTTCTTCAACCTTCATAGGTTCAATGCTAGAGATGAATGAGTAATGTTCACAAAAGTTAGCTAAACGAGTTTTAGAGCGAGTGATTCTCCCGGTTTGGATATCATTGTAGATTTGCTCGACGGGATGATCCTTAGCAATTCTTGCTCGAACTCGTGAAAGCTTTTGCTTGGGTCGGGGTGGAACATCCTCTTCATCTTGTGCTTCTTCTTGGCCTTCTTCATTGTTGACGTTGTCGTTCTCTTGTCGTGGTGGAGAAGGAGGTTGTTGATGTTCATCTTGGTGCGCTTCCTCGTTTTCTTCATCTTGGCGTGTCCCACTTGTGGATGCTTCCGTATCAACTCTTGGTTCACCTTGTCGTGAGGTAGAAGCTTCCACTTGGACGGACGAGGTACTCTCCTTCACTTTCGTTGGACGAATCTTGCCAATGGACAAGTCTTGAATTGCTTCCGAAGGGTCTTTGTCTCCTACATCAATTGGCAATTGCTCTACTTGCGAGCCGTTAGATTCATCAAACTTCACATCTACCGTCTCTTCAACCTTTGGGTGAAATTGTTGTAGACACGGTAAGTGTGAGAGTTTGAGCCATAACCAAGTAGGAAACCTTCATGAGATTTAGGAGCAAATTTAGAACGACGATGCTTATCAAGAATGTAGCACTTTGAGCCGAATACTCGAAAGTATCCAACTTGGGGTTTGTTACCAGTGAGGAGCTCGTATGCCGTCTTGCCGAGTAGCTTGTGAACATACAAGCGATTTGTTGCATGACAAGCTGTCTCAACCGCTTCCGCCCAAAAGTGCTTTGGCGTTTTGTACTCATCAAGCATCGTTCTTGCCATCTCGATAAGAGTCCGGTTCTTCCTTTCAACAACTCCATTTTGTTGAGGTGTGTACGTAGCCGAGAACTCGTGTGAAATCCCTTCTTCGTCAAGAAAGGTGTCCACATTTGCGTTCTTGAACACTGTTCCATTGTTGCTCCGAACCTTCTTGATCTTCACGTCAAACTGATTTTGGGCCTTCCTAGCGAAGTTTTTGAAGATCTTTTGGACCTGCGATTTGTCATCAAGAAAGAACACCCACGTAAATCTTGAAAAATCATCAACTATGACTAGACCAAATGAGTTACCACTGAGACTCTTGTAGGCATTTGGACCAAAGAGATCCATGTGAAGTAGCTCGAGTGGTCTTCTTGTGGTCATGATGTTCTTCGCGCGGTGACTTCCTCCAACTTGTTTCCCTGCTTGACAAGCACTACAAAGTCTATCCTTGTCAAATATGACATCTTTTATTCCAAGGATATGATCACCTTTAATAAGCTTATCAAGATTTCGCATACCAACATGACCTAGTCTTCTATGCCACAACCAGCCTTTAGAAGATTTGGTAATTAAGCAAGTTCTAGGTTGAGCCTTTTTAGTGAAATCAACAATGTAAAGATCTCCTCTATGTATACCGGTAAAGACCATTTTATGATTGTCTCTACGAAACACTTGGCAATCTACTTCAGTGAATAAGACATTGAAACCGAAATCCGCAAGTCTAGAAACTAAAAGTAAATTGTATCCAAGGGATTCAACGAGCATGACATTTTGTATGGAGCTATCATGTGAGATGGCCACCTTACCAAGGCCAACCACCTTACCCTTTGAATTATCACCAAAAGTGACATATTTTCGAGGGCCGTTGTTTTCAGCAAGCTCACGGAACATATCTTTATCTCGGTCATATGATCAGTACATCCACTATCAAGGACCCATTCCTTTCCTCCAGCCATGTAGCCGCGAAGATTTTCCATAAGACCAAAGTGTCTCATTGCATCATCGAGATCATAGTCTCTATCATCATCATCATCATCCTCATCCGAGTATTCATGTTCAACATCATCTTGTGATTGATCAGTTCCTAGAGAGGGCAATTCATTAGATAAATGATCATTTCTATAGTTATCTTTATGAATTCTAATAGCTCTGGAAATGATATTGCTAATGATTCCAACATCTCCTTTGGCACTCGTAAGATTAGTAAGCTCAAATAAGCAGTCACCAAATTTGGGATCATTGGAACTCATCTTAATCAAAGCAATAGACTTATGGAGGATTTCATCTAGATCTTTCAAGGAGTAATTAGGAAAGAGTTCCTCAAGAAATTTCCATATGGTGTAGGCACACTTAAGAGTCGGCAAACATCCAATCAAGTTTCTAGGCAAGCCTCTAATGATGAGCTCAACAGTTCTAAGATTGCGAATCATGTCAATATCTTCATCTAGGGTAGGGTGCAAAGGATCAACATGAGGTGCACAAGGGCTAGTAATGTACTTGTTCAAATGATATTCATTGAAAATCTCAAGCATTTCATTTTTCCACTCATGAAAATACTCTGCATCAAGAATAGGCACTCTATGTCTAAGACTCCCCAAAGTAGACACATCCATCTTCCTCCAATGGTGTTTAAACCAAGGCAATGGAGACCAAAGCTCTGATACCAATTGAAAGGATCGAGAAGAGGTGTCTAGAGGGGGGGTGATTAGACACTAAGTGCCAAAAGTTGCAGTTTTTAATATTCTTAAGTTTAAGTGGAGTTTAAGCACAAGTTTAACAAACACAATACATATCAAGCAAGCATGCAATGAGTATATGAGCAGCGGAAAGTAAAGCATGCAACTTGCAAGAATGTAAAGAGAAGGGTTTGGAGTATTCAAACGCAATTGGAGACACGGATGTTTTTGTCGTGGTTCCGATAGGTGGTGCTATCATACATCCACGTTGATGGGGACTTCAACCCACGGAGGGTAACGGTTGCGCGAGTC
The DNA here is from genome assembly GCF_018294505.1 of Triticum aestivum. Classification (NCBI taxonomy): domain Eukaryota; kingdom Viridiplantae; phylum Streptophyta; class Magnoliopsida; order Poales; family Poaceae; genus Triticum; species Triticum aestivum. The sequence continues at coordinate 303,883,147 of NC_057806.1, read as the reverse complement.
CATGGAGGGCTCCACCCACGAAGGGTCCACGAAGAAGCAACCATGTCTATTCCATCACGGCCGTCGCCCACGAAGGACTTGCTCACTAGCAGTAGATCTTCACGAAGTAGGTGATCTCCTTGCCCTTACAAACTCCTTGGTTCAACTCCACAATCTTGTTGGAGGCTCCCAAGTGAATCCTAGCCAATCTAGGAGACACCACTCTCCAAGAAGTAACAAATGGTGTGTTGATGATGAACTCCTTGCTCTTGTGCTTCAAATGATAGTCTCCCTGAGGGAGTCCTGGATTAGGGGGTGTCCGGATGGCTAGACTATACCTTCAGCCGGACTCCTGGACTATGAAGATACAAGATTGAAGACTTCGTCCCGTGTCCGGAAGGGACTTTCCTTGGCGTGGAAGGCAAGCTTGGTGATACAGATATGTAGATCTCCTACCATTGTAACCGACTTTGTGTAACCCTAACCCTCTCCGGTGTCTATATAAACCGGAGGGTTTTAGTCCATAGGACAACATACAGAACAACAATCATACCATAGGCTAGCTTCTAGGGTTTAGCCTCTCCGATCTCGTGGTAGATCTACTCTTGTACCACCCATATCATCAATATTAATTAAGCAGGACGTAGGGTTTTACCTCCATCAAGAGGGCCCGAACCTGGGTAAAACTTCGTGTCCCTTGCCTCCTGTTACCATCCGGCCTAGACGCACAGTTTGGGACCCCCTACCCGAGATCCGCCGGTTTTGACACCGGCATTGGTGCTTTCATTGAGAGTTCCTCTGTGTCGTCGCCGTGAGGCTTGATGGCTCCTACGATCATCAATAGCGATGCAGTCCAGGGTGAGACCTTCCTCCCCGGACAGATCTTCATCTTCAGCGGCTTCGCACTGCGGGCCAATTCACTTGGCCATCTGGAGCAGATCGAAAGCTATGCCCCTGGCCATCAGGTCAGATTTGGAAGTTTAAACTACACGGCTGACATCCGCGGGGACTTGATCTTCGATGGATTCGAGCCACTGCCGAGCGCGCCGCACTGTCAAGACGAGCATGATCTAGCTCTGCCGCCGAACAGTGCCCTGGAGGCCGCACCCGCATCGGCTTCGACCCTTAATTCAGAGCCAACTGCGCCGATCGAGGATGGGTGGTTGGACACCGCCTCGGGGGCTGCGATCCCAACGGCGATTGAGCCGAACGCCAGCCCCGCACTCCGCAAGACTCGTGACCCCAAGGAGCCGGACTCCTCTCCGGACTCCGAACCCTCCGCGCCCCTGCCGATCGAATCGGACTGGGCGCCGATCATGGAGTTTACTGCCGCGGACATCTTTTAGCACTCGCCTTTCGGCGATATTCTGAAGACACTAGAGTCTCTCTCTTTATCAAGAGAGCCCTGGCCGGACTACGGTCAGCAAGGTTGGGATACGGACGATGAAGAAATTCAAAGCCCACCCACCACCCACTTTGTAGCCATTGTCGATGATTTAACCGACATGCTCGACTTCGACTCTGAAAACATCGACGGTATGGACGACGATGTGGGAGGCGAAGAAGAACCACCGCCCACCTCATCATATGACGTATACATGGTGGACGCACCAAAAGATGACGACGAGGAGCGGAAGGACGCACCGAAGGCTTGTTCCCTCGAGAAGCAGTCAAAGCGGCGACGCAAGCGCCGCCCCAAATCCCGCCTCGACAGAAATAATGATCACACAGACCCAGCGCTGGAGCAGGGAGAACCGCTGCCGGACAACGGCAATCCGGATAATCAAACCGAACAAACAAATTCTATCAAGGATAATAATCCGGATGACATAACGCCGGACAGGCACCCGGAGCAGCAGAATGCCCGTAAAAGGCTTGTTGCCACTGCGAGGAGTCTTAAAAAGCAGAAGCAAAGGCTCAAGGTTGCGCAAGACACACTCCAAGTCAGATGGAGTAAAATACTCAACATAGCAGCAAGGTACGACGACAATCGCCCCTCCAAGAGCTACCCAAAGCGGAAGCTGCTACTTGAATTCGATGAGGAGGCTTCAGACCCCCCACAACCAAATATCAAATCATCCACCTGGCTGGATAGACGACCCCTCTACAAACATAGAGCGGCATACAACGCCACTCACAATACAACACGCAACCCATGCGAGGGCTTGCACCCAAAGGACGGCGCAACAAGATCCATTTATGGACCACGCAAGCGCGCCCCAGCATACAATGCAACACAACAAACATCCGAACAACGCGGTACACCCAGCTACAGGGTGCCGCACACCCCCTATGTTTCACCGATGAGGTGCTGGACCATGAATTTCCAGAGGGATTCAAACCCGTAAACATAGAGGCATACGACGGAACAACAGACCCTGGGTCTGGATTGAGGACTACATCCTTCATATCCATATGGCTCGAGGAGATGATCTCCATGTCATCAAGTACTTACCCCTCAAGCTCAAAGGGCCAGCTCGTCACTGGCTCAAAGGCCTCCCCGAAGGCTCCATTGGAAGTTGGGAAGAGCTCGAAGACGCCTTTCGGGCAAATTTTCAAGGGACTTATGTCCGACCTCCGGATGTGGACGATTTGAGTCATATAACTCAACAACCCGGAGAGTTAGCCCGAAAGCTTTGGAATAGGTTTCTTACTAAAAAGAACCAGATTGTCGACTGTCCGGACGCTGAAGCCTTGGCAGCTTTTAAGCATAGCGTCCGTGACGAATGGCTCGCCAGACACCTCGGCCAAAATAAGCCGAGAACGATGGCTGCATTAACAAACCTCATGACCCTCTTTTGCGCGGGTGAGGACAGCTGGCTAGCCAGATGCAGCACCAGCGACCCCAGTGCATCTGAAGTTAGAGATGGGAACGGGAAATCATGGCACAATAGCAATAACAAACACCAGAATAAAGAAGACAACAAGAAGGGCACGGCGGTAAATGCCGGATTCAAAAGCTCTCGGCCAGGTCAGCAAAAGTCGCCCTCTAAAGGCACCAGGGATGAACTGTCCAGCCTCAACAAAATTCTGGACCAAGTATGTTAGATCCATAGTACCCCTGGTAAACCTGCTAATCATACCCACAGAGAATGTTGGGTCTTCAAGCAGTCCGGCAAGCTCAACGTCGTACACAAGGGGGAGGATACACCAAGTGAAGACGAGGACGAGCCTCCCAAGCAAGACACCGGGGAACAAAAGAAATTTCCACCAGAAGTCAAAACAGTAAACATGTTACACGTGATCAAGGGAAAAAACAACGCGGCACTCCCAGGAAAATATACCCAAGTGCCTGTCACCGCAAAGTCCTGCCACTGGTCGTCTCAACCGATCACTTTCGACCATCGCGATTACTCAGCAAGTATCCAACGCGCAGGATGGGCTGCCCTGGTATTAGACCCAGTAATTGGCGGATATCACTTCACACGAGTCTTGATGGACGGTGGCAACAATCTAAACCTAATATATCAGGATACAATCCGCGGGATGGGGTTAGACCCAACAAAAATTCGCCATAGCAATACTACCTTTAAAGGAGTAACGCCAGGCCCAGGGGTTCGTTGTACGGGCTCCCTCCTACTACAAGTTATATTCGGCTCCCTCGATAACTTTCGTCGCGAGCATTTAACCTTCCACATCGCTCCGTTCCAAAGTGGCTATCAAGCACTGCTCGGACGCGAAGCTTTTGCTCGCTTCAACGCAATACCACTCTATGCCTCCCTCACACTCAAGATGCCCGGTCCACGTGGCATCATTTCAGTGAACAAAAATATCAAGTGATCTCTGCGCGCCGAAGAGAGTGCGGCTGCCTTGGCAGGCGCACACTAAAGGCGCCCGGACCAGCAAAAGCATCCAATAGGTCGTCAAGACCTCAGACACAACTAATCAAGTGCGGCGCCGCTATCTATACCGAATAAATGGTCACACCCCTATTTGTTAATACAAGGGGCTCAACGCGCGCAGACAAGTGGCAATTTCTTCTCATCTTGAATTATACATGGTTGCTTTAAAAACTATCTTTTTGCACGACAACTTTTTCACCTAAATTCCTCTCTTTTACAGACGATCATCGTGCTACACCCGTCCAGGATACGACACAACGGAGACACAGGCGCGGACGTGCAGCAGGGACCCGCTCCAAGGATTCTTTTTAGATTAAGACCCTGCGTAAACCTTTTTTACTGTCTCTTGTTGATACATATCCACCGTTGAGAAGGATGCTGACGTCTTGGCATGTGGCCACGCCAGAACAATGCACGTACCTGGACACAAGGGGCTTCTTACAAAGGCCATTATTTAGGCCCGGTTTATACCACAAAGACCGAATACCTTAGGGAGTGTTCGGCGTCGCGAGTTTGGCCCTATATGCATCAGCTCCGAATCATTGTCTTTGGTCAAATGTTGGGTTTGCCCGGCTCCTGTGTTTTGGTGCCTTACGTTCCGCTTTACCGGCTAAGGTAGCACCAGGAGAACTACTGCGATTGTGCCCTGGTTCATCCGGACGAGCACCTCAGTAGAGAAAGCCGAAAACTGACTGTCATGATATAGCGTGAGACTGGTCAACCACTCGATGACCTGTTGGAATGTTAGAATTCCTCCGCCTTAATGAAGGGCCGTTTTCCGGCCAGGCATGTACGCACCCCGGAATCGGGAGAGTGCGGAGCCACCAGGGGCTATCTAGTGGCCCCACTGTCAAACTCCTATGGCTAAGTGAAAATGCTAAAGCATTATAGTCCGGTTGCCTCGCTCGCTCTGCTATCACCTCCTTAATAGGACCAAGACGTTGGGTTAAGTGTGAACGCGTGTTTTTTGTGAGCACCTCCGCATTATATGTGTGGGGGTTGAAGCTGACGGCTGCAATCTTTCAGGTTATACACATGTATACATAAACGGCCGCACAGGAGGCATCATATTACTTTTAGGCAAAAGTATAAAAATAGCCTTATAAAAGTCTATAAAAGCATTTTGCTTACAATGAGATTACATATCACTCAAACATAATATTTTTTGAGCACTGGGTCTCTATCAAACGAGCACCCTCAAGAACTTCTTCAAAGTAGTGCTCAGCAGCCATTCGGCCTATGGCCGAATCCCGCGCTGCAACAGTGGTAGCATCCATCTCCGCCCAGTATGCTTTAACATGAGCAAAGGTCATCCGTGAGCCCTCTATGCATGCCGACCTCTTCATCGCATTAATGCGCGGCACCACGTCAAGGAACTGCTGCACCAAGCTGAAATAGTTGTTCGGTTTTGGCCTTTCCGGCCATAGCTGATCCACAACAGACCTCATGGCGCGTCCGGACAACCTATTTAGTTCGGCCCATTCGGCTAATTGGTCAGTCAATGAAAGCGGACGCTCGGGAGAATGGAATTGTGTCCAAAACAGCTGGTCCACTTCACGATCCGTCTGACCCTGGAAGTACTTGACCGCATCGGCAGCGCTCGCCGCCAAATCCATATACACATCCTCCGAACTCCACAGCCGATCCAGAGGGGCATACCGTGGATCTCCGAACTTCCTCCGCAACATAAAGGATTTCCCAGCTACAATATCCCCGGCTTCCCATAGCTCCTCCTTCTTCGCCCTCATAGCAGAGCGGATGTCTTTCCTCGTCGCAGCAGCCTTCTCAAGGTCCGATGCCTTCGCTAGGTTTTCCTTTTCAAGAACCCGACAACGGTCGGCGGTGGCTTTTAATTCTATGGCCATCTTGGCCAACTTATCTCGGCTCTCGCCATGCGCGGCCTTCTCGGCTTTCAACTCTTCGGCCGCCTTCAAAGCAGCCGCATTACCAAACCTCGCTTGTTCCTTGGCTCGGGCAAGTTCTGCCCGCAAGGCTTCAACAGTGGCAGCTCCATCTGCAGTCACAACATATTAAAGATACTGGCATCATGCTGCTCTTACTATGTGGCATTTACCAGATAATGACACTTACCCTGTGCCCCATCAAGCCTTTTGTTAACAAGCTCGATGTCGGCGTCTGCCGCATCCAACTGCCGTTTTAAATGGGCAAACTCGCTAGTCCGGCTAGCCACCGGAGCTTCCATCACCTGCACATAGAGGCGGTATGGTTATTACCTGGGAATATGATCCTCTGTTCGTCGTCGTTTCCGACGACAACCAGAGTCTCAGGGGCTACTATCTACACAGGGCACACCTAGCATGTGTAGGACTATCATACATTATTTTACGTACCTCAAAGCCTGTCAGTAGACTCATAAAAGCTTCATGCAATCCGCTTTCAGCGGACGAGATTCTCTCCATCACCGTATTCATCAGCATACGATGTTCATCTGAGATGGCCGCTCGCCCCACCAACCCCCTCAGAACATCCGATCGCACACCAGACGGTGCCGGACCCTTTTGTCTGCTCCCTTCGGGAGCCGGACACTGGGAGCTTCGGGGGTCAATGGGATTATCTTCTGGCCTCACCGGACTCGGAGAGGCCCTCCGTGATGACACTTCGGCGTCACCCGCTTCCAGAGCGGAGGAGTCCGGAGGAGGCATTTCGCTCTCCATCATCTCTAGAAGAAGATCCCCCGAAGACGAGCTCATTTGAGAGGGGCTAAGGCCTGAACTGCAAAAATAAATATGGTGGTTATTCTCTCAGAAGAAAAAGAGGGCATACCTGTACTATTAAAGTATTTCGGGTCACTTACGACTCGCTGGAGAATTGATCCCCCCGCGGACTTTGTGCGGCAAAAGCACCCCCAAGGTAGGACCCTCTATGGGAGACTTCTTCTCCCGTTTGGAAGCTTCGGCTTCCGAATCCCCGGGCGTAGTCCTTTTCCTCCTCCGGTCGTCTTCCTTCATGGAGACGCTCGCTCCCTCGGTTAGAGTGGGCAGCGTTGGGGGCCCGCGTCCGCCTGTATTATCCTCCCCAGTATCTTCCTTCAAGGGCTCCGGGCAAGGTGCGACCTGGAGCATCTTTTCCAATACCGGATTGTCCAAACCCTCAGGGAGGGGGGCCGAACACCGAATCAACTTCGCCTTTGTTATCCAGTCCTGGTCAAAAAGCGAACTCTCAGAAATAACTTCGTAACAAATGAGAGATAGTATGTTCGGCCGGAAGATTCCTTACCTGTTCGGCGGCGCGGTTACTGCTCAGGCCCACGTCCTCGGTGATTTCCGGACACTCTACTTGAGGTCCGAAGAATGACTTGTACATCTCCTCGTGCGTCAGGCCGAGGAAATTTTGAATGACACGCGGTCCCTCGGGATTGAACTCCCACAAGCGAAGGGGCCGACATTTGCAAGGCTGGACTTGACGAACCAGCATAACTTGTATTACCGCAACCAAACTAAAATCTCCATTGAAGAGATCTCGGATGCGGCTTTGCAGTATAGGCACGTCCTTGGCTGGACCCCAGCTCAGACCTCTGCTGATCCATGACATCAGTTGTGGTGGAGGGCCCGAGAGGAAAACATGGGCGGCCGCCCACTTGGCACTTCTAGGAGCCGTGATGTAGAACCACTCCTGTTGCCACAATTCATACACCTCTGGGATGGAACCTTTGGGCCATGGAGCTCCCGTCATCTTGCGTATTGAGGCACCTCCGCACACTGCATGTTGCCCCTCGATCATCTTCGGCTTTACTTCAAAGGTCTTGAGCCACAGGCCAAAGTGAGGGGTAACCCGGAGGAAGGCCTCACACACGACAATTAATGTCATGATATGAAGAAAGGAGTCCGAAGCTAGATCATGGAAATCTAGCCCGTAATAAAACATCAAACCCCTGACGAAAGGATCCAGAGCAAGGCCTAGACCTTGGAGGAAGTGGGAGACGAACACGATGTTCTCGTTGGGTTCGAGGGAGGGGACGGCCTGCCCTCAGGCAGGCAACCGATGCAAAACCTCGGCGGTCAGATATCTGGCCTCCCTCAACTTTTTGATGTCTTCCTCCATGATGGAGGAAGGCATCCATCGGCCTTGAAGACTAGATCCGGACATGATTGAAGGTTTGGAGCACCTGACCTGAACTTTGGGCGTTTGAGCTTGAGGTGGGGGAAGGATTCGATTGAGCACGGGAGGGAAAAAATAAAAGCCTTGTCCCTTTATAAAGAGGGTGCACATCAGGCATCCTCTCCGTGGCCGTTTGGACTTGCCTATAGTCTAGGAGTCCTAGAAGCGGTTGGGTTACCCACGCCCATATTGATGAGAATCCCGGAATAAGGGGACACGATCTCTGCTTTAACAAGACGTGCCAAGGAAACCGCCTCGCATGACACGCCGAGGTGGGACAATAAAACGATTCGAATAAAGGATTGGCCATGGTGTGATGTCACACTACGGAATATGTCAGCAGATTAGATTTGTGTAAATATTATTCTCTCTATGGCAATATGTGGAAACTTATTTTGCAGAGCCGGACACTATCTTTGTGTTCAAAATCTTCTATGAAGTACTTGGAGGAGGAACCCGCCTTGCAATGCCGAAGACAATCTGCGCGCCGGACTCGTCGTCATTGAAGCCTGGTTCAGGGGCTACTGAGGGAGTCCTAGATTAGGGGGTGTCCGTATGGCCAGACTATACCTTCAGCCGGACTCCTGGACTATGAAGATACAAGATTGAAGACTTCGTCCCGTGTCCGGAAGGGACTTTCCTTGGCGTGGAAGGCAAGCTTGGCGATACGGATATGTAGATCTCCTACCATTGTAACCGACTTTGTGTAACCCTAACCCTCTCCGGTGTCTATATAAACCGGAGGGTTTTAGTCCGTAGGACAACATACAGAACAACAATCATACCATAGGCTAGCTTATAGGGTTTAGCCTCTCCGATCTCGTGGTAGATCTACTCTTGTACCACCCATATCATCAATATTAATTAAGCAAGACGTAGGGTTTTACCTCCATCAAGAGGGCCCGAACCTGGGTAAAACTTCGTGTCCCTTGCCTCCTGTTACCATCCGGCCTAGACGCACAGTTCGGGACCCCCTACCCGAGATCCGCCGGTTTTGACATCGACACTCCCCAACACTCAACTCTCTCTCACAGGATTTGGATTTGGTGGAAAGAAGATTTGAGTGGAAAGCAACTTGGGGAAGGCTAGAGATCAAGATTCATATGGTTGGAATGGAATATCTTGACCTCAACACAAGTGTAGGTGGTTCTCTCTCAGAAAATGTGTATTGGAAGTGTAGGTATGTTCTGATGTCTCTCCCCACAAATGAAGAGTGGGTGGAGGGGTATATATAGCCTCCACACAAAATCTAACTGTTACACACAATTTGCCAAACTCGGTCGGACCGAATGGTTAAACTCGGCCGGACCGATTCAGCAAACCTAGTGACCGTTAGGATTTTCGGTGGGACTGATATGCAACTCGGTAGGACCGATATGGTTAGGGTTAGGGCATAACGTAATCTCGATGTGACCGATTACACAAACTCGGTGGGACCGATTTTGGTAATAAGCTAACCAGAGAGTTGGTCAGGCAAACTCGGTGAGACCGATTACACAAACTCGGTGGGACCGATTTTGGTAATAAGCTAACCAGAGAGTTGGTCAGGCAAACTCGGTGAGACCGATTACACAAACTCAGTGGGACCGATTTTGGTAATAAGCTAACCAGAGGATTTGCATTGTAATCTCGGTAGTACAGATTGCTCAAACTCGGTGAGATCGATTTTGGTAATGGACATACATAGAGAGATTACAATCCCATCTCGGTGAGACCGAGATCCCTATCGGTGAAACCGATTTGCTAGGGTTTGTGGCAATGGCTATGACATTTGAAACTCGGTGACGCCGGATAGATAGAATCGGTGGGGCCGAGTTTGACTTTTGGTTTAGGTCATATGTGGATGTGGGAAGGTAGTTGAGGGTTTTGGAGCATATCACTAAGCACTTTGAGCAAGCAAGCCATTAAGCAATACCTCATCCCCTCTTGATAGTATTGGCTTTTCCTATAGACTCAATGTGATCTTGGATCACTAAAATAGAAAATGTAGAGTCTTGATCTTGAAGCTTGAGCCAATCCTTTGTCCTTAGCATCTTGAAGGGGTTCCACATCCTCTAGTCCATGCCACTCCATTGTTGAACTTATCTGAAACATACTAGGTAAAAGTGTTAGTCCAACAAGAGATATGTTGATATTAATTACCAAAACCACACAGGGAGCACTTGTGCTTTCACTTACCCCGAGATGCACGCCATCTTCCGTCACCGGGATTGAAACAGGTTCAACATCCCCCAAACATTGTCTTCACACAGCTGGCCTTCATCTACCGAGCTGCCTCCGATGTGATGTTAACCAGCTTAGTCTTGGAAATGATGAAGGAGTTGGCCGACCTGCACACAAGAAGGATTCCCACGCAGCCAACCTCTTGGCAGGTAGGAAAATTTCTTGCGCCGCGTCTCAAAAGTCTTCCTGTCCGGCTCTGACAAGCCAGACCTGTCTTATCCACGGGCCCACCTGGCCACGTTCTTGCCTTGACTTGATGGTCAACAAGACATGCGAGAGTGGGGTTGGGGCCCACTCAGGTCATGTCCCATCAGTAGTGGACCTGCGCCTTGATTCCTGCACGAGGGTTAACATTGACCCCTCAATCCATGTGCGTCATTAGCGCTACAATGGGGGTGCGAAGGGATTTACTGTCATGCGCCATGTTTAACCTGCCACCGCTTCACTTCCCCCTTCCCCTATGCGAGGTAGGAAGCAAGACGAGGAAGGGTTTATGCTCCCATCCCCCCACACTTCATATTTTTCCTTGCGCCCAAACTCTCTAGTGCCCTAGCATTCTGCACCTCCACTGCTTCCCGCGCGCACGCTGCCATCACCCCACAACACCGCCGCATTGCCATGGCGGGACAACGTTGCCTGAAGAAGGACGACCAGCCCGTCAACACTGGAAAGGGCGCCATCACAGATCTCAAAGGTGGCTTCACTCACCAAGGGGAAATGAAAGTCGTCGACGGTGATGCGTGGCCAGCTGGACCGTCTCTCCACCGCGAGGTACCTGCTGACGCCGAAGGTCGCATTCACGCGGTCTGGGCTCAACTCGTCCATGGCACCGCCATGGCCAAAACCATCCCCCACCCTATCAACGATAACGAGTGGGTATGTTTGTCCCATTCCTTCTCTAGGGGCTGGGGTTACTATCCACACCCTTTCTTAGGGTCTTCTTCACTTTTACTGTCTCCAACTCCATCATCTTTCACCGAACTCCATCCTTCACATCGTGTGCTTTGTCATGCTTTGTGAATCCTTCCGTTGCTGCCAGCCGCACCTCGGTCTGTGGAGAGGAGAGGATATGAGATGTGGTGTGGTGCGGACAACGTCGAAGCCGCACTTAAATACCCATGGGCAGGTGAACGGACGTGCACCTCCTTTCAATCCGGTGCATGAGTCGGGGTAGGCTCCCCAGGCGCCTTGCCGAAATTGCATTGAAGTGGGGTCGTTCGCCGATTCATCCGGGAGCGTTGCTCTGGCTGACATCATGTTGTGAAGTCACGCACGCTCTGAAACAACTTGACCGATATGAATATGCGGCAACCGCTTCGCACGAGAGGTTTTTTTCCGCGCATACGTGTGACTTGCGTCCGGTTTATGGCCAGACAAGCGGACGTGTCCGTAGACCGATGATGCATCGCGTTGGATTATTTGCGGTGTCCGGACACATCGGTCCAAAAGTTTACTTGCATTTTGAGGGTGCCTTAAGGCTAGTCATAGTGGGAAGTAACTTAGACTAGTGTCTTGCGAATGACACTAGTCTATGTTACTACCTTTATAGTGCAAAGTGTTATAGAAATAGTAACATATATGGTTGCATTTATTAGCTTATAGACTTAACTTTTTTTGAGAAATACTATGCGATGGTAACATAATATATTACTCCAAATATTTCTTTCCTCATTAACTAGCTGTCATATAAGCAAATTTGTCTTGAAATATGTTATGTTACTTGCTATGTTACTCCCACCATGACCAGCCTAACTGAAAATAGACCGAATCGAATTTCCCCAAATCCAAAATCGTTGACCGGACCTGAAAGAAAAAGCCCGAATTAAACGGAGGTAAACACCCCTGCTTCACAGATTGCAAGTCGAGGAAGTGACCATCTGCTCTGCTCTCCTGATCTCCTCGACTCCTCCGCCTCCCAACCAACCACGCCCGGCGTGTCTGCCCGCCTGCAGCGATTGCCGCCATGCCCGAAGATGCCGCGCCAATAGCCCCCGCCCCCGCTTCTGATCCTACCGCTGGTGAGTGAGCCTCTTCCAGCTCTGCGGGACTGCCGCCTAGCGAAATTCTCACTTCCTTTTTGTTCGTGCTGCGGGCTCTGAATTTCCGTCATGTTAAGCTTTCAATTCAGCGAGAGCACTTTTCTCTTGCAAATTCGGTGTGGAATTCCTGTGCCGACTTTTATTTCGTTTTTTTTTGAAACAAGGCAAAAGATTTGCCATTTTCATTGATTAAGAGAGAAGTTTTAGAGGTTTAAGGCCCATGGCCGAATTACAATAATCACTCTCGCGGCATTACATTACTCAAGTGCTTCGCCCCGGCAATACTCCAAAGCGAGGTTTCCTCCTTAATCCTAGTGACAATGACACCCACTGGAACGGCCTCGTTACGGAAGATCCGTGCATTCCTCTCTTTCCACAATTCCCAACAGATGAGAAGCATCAAGGAAGCAAGTGGCTTTCGCGATTGGGTCTTCCTGTTAGCATTGTAGCTCCACCACTCTTTGACGGAAGTCGCGTCACTCCAATTAGAAGGATGCACATCCTGGAGACCAAGCCAATCTTTGACCATGCGCCAAACTCTAATAGTGTATCGGCATTGGAATAGTAGGTGGGCCGCCGACTCCTGGACTTGTTTGCATAGTGGACAAAGATTACAGTTTGGCCACCCACGACGTTGAAGCCTGTCCGCCGTCCAAATCCTATTGTTGATTGCCAGCCATGCGAAGAACTTACATTTAGGAGGAGCCCAAATCTTCCAAACGGTCGGGATCATGGTTGTGTCAGTATGGCCCAAGAATTGCGCCTTGTAGGCCGACGCCGCTGAGTAGAGACTGTCAGTAGTGAATTTCCATGTTATGTTGTCGGGTGTGTCGACGTCGAGGTTGACGTGGGAGACCCTCTCCCAAAGGGTGACAAACTCAACAAGGTGTTCGACGGCTTTTATTTCGTTTTGAAAAAGAAAGCAATTAGTCACGCTATATTCGATCTAAGGGCAATCTGAGGATACATGAACCAAATCGCTTTGTATGTTGCTGGAGCAGCGAAGTGAATTAGTAGTGTTTTTTTGCGGATATAATTAGTAGTGTTTATTGCACACACTGCAGGTTAATGTTCTGCTCCCCTTCTTTAATCTGTGCGCAAAAGAAGTTGAAATGTAATACTAGCACATTTCTTTTTTCTGAATCTGATTGCGCTTTGTGAAGGCAATGGAATTAGTTTCAGTAGGGGCTTGTAGCACAACTCAATGCTAAGATTACATATTTTAATTTCTGAAGCTTGTGCTTCACACTTAACAGGACCACGTAATGTTACTTGATACCACAAAGTAACAATACGAGATGCTACAAAATATGCAAATCTGTACCAAGATGACGAATAAGTTCTAAAACCTCACTGCCTTTTGCCCATTGATGCTGATTTATGTTCTGATAATTTTAGGTTCTAGTGATGATGAGATAACAGTAGAGGATGCTTCTTTTGCGCGTACTGAACTCCCCCAAGATGGCAGTCCCCACCTGTCGTAACAACTGATATGGAAGTTCTCCATGATAAAGTTAAGAAGCAAGTCATTAAAGAAGGCCATGGGAAGATACCCTCAAAATTTTCTACGTGCTTTGGTAAGTATGACACAAATATTTGAGTCTTGGTTATGTCGTTGATTTCTAGAATGATGGTACCAATCTATACAACCCGCTCTAGTCTTCCTCGTATATTATAATTCACTTAATTAACATGTTCACTGGTACCATGCCAGAAGGTTGTTATCATATATCCTGATAGCCTAGAAAAGCATTCCAAGCTTTTTTTTTTTGAAGGAAATTCAAACTTCAAATATTCGGTAATCCTGATTGATGACCATCAGATGGCACTCACCCCATCTACAGTTTTAGTTCATATAACTGGTTACGAGGGCATAATCTCTGTAACTTTGTACTGCATGTGTCATGTTTTATTCATCACCGTTTCCTGCCTTCTTACTTGTATTTGACATTGAAATGTAATGCCCCTTTTGTTTATCCTTTTTCCCCTTTAAGTGGGTAATGACATCGATTTACTTTTCTCCTCTCATATTTCAGCTTTGCTCTTTTGTTATGCATATGTAGGCTGCGTCTGTAAAGGACATTAATATATTTGTCTGTTCAGGATCTTGATTGAAGTGGATCTTACTTTAATTTGTCAGTATGCTGTCCTGTCTAAGTTTCAGAGGATGTATATATTTAGATATTTATTTGGTGGTTTGAAGGAGATAACTGTGAAATAATGGTTGTTTCCAACCTTGATTTACAGTGCATTACAGAGCATGGGTACAAAGCTCTATGCATAAATTTGAGGATACCTGGCAAGAACAGCATCCAGTTGAAATTGTCATCGGAAAAGGTACAAATACATTTATTTCACTTATTTTATCCTCAGTTTGTCTCTGCTGCATACATTTCATTTATAATTTCAATCCGGTGCAGGGCTGTAAGATTCAGATTCGGACTTATTTTGGTAATATTCTGGTTTTCTAGTGGTATGAGGTTGATTTTAAGAGGGAAGGTTATTAAAGTAGTTAGTTTATTATTAGTCCACCAGTTGGTTGCTAGTCACACCTTACCTTGCTATTGTAATAAAATCTTATATATCTAAATAGCTAGTCCCCACTAAGATATTTCTCTCAACATGCAAGCATGCCACCTCATCATTCAACATGCATAAGAAAAGGCCCACCTCAACATGCAACTATGCATATTAAAAATCCACTACGACATGCATGCATGTAAAAATTTCATTTTTTATGCTATTTACATTTAATTCTTATATACTTTCAGAAACTATTGTTTCAAGAATTCATGTTCCATATAATCAAAATCTCATTGAAATATTGCAAACATTCCCGCAACAACGTGCGGGGCATCATCTAGTTTGAAGAGTTTGCATTCGCATTACTTTTATAAAATCACTTGCTAGCTGAGTGTATCAAATAACTATCAAAGGCAATTGCCTGTGTAGTAATTTTGAAGTATTCTGTTTTCATCTACAGAGAAAAAGCAAATGTCTGGTTTGGGTATTGGTGTTGGTCACATGAAAAGTGGGGAACGTGCACTGTTGCATGTTAGCTGGGAGCTAGGCTATGGGAAAGAAGGAAGCTTTTCATTCCCGAATGTCCCTCCATCAGCAGACCTTATATATGAAGTTGAACTCATTGGTTTTGATGATGCTAAAGAGGTAATGGCAAGCACCCTCACCTGCCCCATCACCACTCCAACCAAAGAATGGCTTAATAAAGAAATAGAGCCAATTTTTTAAATGTAGAACACTAATCGGTTGCTTTGATACTTTTGGTAGTAGACTGAGATGTCTGAATAGCTTATTACAATTTTAATTACCCTTTCTCAGACACTGGATTTTTCTAAGAAAAACTTATAATCATGGCAACGTGTCTGAATAAATCAGGGAAAAGCTCGTAGTGACATGACGGTAGAAGAGAGGATTGAAGCAGCGGATAGGAGGAAGCTTGAGGGCAACGATTACTTTAAAGAGAAGAAATTTGAGGAGGCTATGCAGCAATATGAGATGGTTAGTGATCTGCTTTACTTGGAAATTTTCAACATTTTTATTTTTTGAGATGCTCGAGCTGATGGTGTTCTACTGCTTTCTCTTTTCCAGGCTGTTGCGTATATGGGAGATGATTTCATGTTTCAGTTGTTTGGGAAGTACAGAGATATGGCTTTGGCTGTGAAAAACCCGTGCCATCTCAACATGGCTGCTTGCCTGATCAAACAAAAGAGATTTGACGAAGCTATCGCACAGTGTAGCATTGTAAGTTCATCAGTTCTATATTATTTCATGAACTTCACTCTTTCACTCATCGCTTACATCACTTGAGGTCCTCTAGTTTGGATCTCTGTATAGCTTTGCATAAAGTAGATATTTGGTTTGATATTCAAATTTTCGAAAACACTAGACTATACTTGTGATATGCGAGAACATGTGTCTAGCATGGCAGTCAGACCTCCGAGTATGGGGCTAGTGACCAGGGCTTGAACCCCGGTTCTCACAAAAAAGTCCCCCTGCTTTGTGTTCCCTGTGTGTGTGCAAGGGTTGACCATTGCGCCGCTGTAGCAGGTGTGGGACGGTGTTTGGGGCCTTTTCTCGACGTAAGAAGTACAATTCCTTCGGGTTTGTTCCCCCAAGGGTTCAACTCTTTTTTGTGGTTATTATATTTATATTATATTTTTGTGAATGATTTATAGTTATTATATGCAAGCATTTATGGACCAAATAAGGGTAGAATGCTCTCCTTGCATTATAAGTATCAGTCTGTGATGGTATTTTAGAATTTAAAATAGTTTGGCTGAGCTGCTTATGTTTTTGCTCCTAACTTTAATTTAAATCATCACAAAGTTGGTATGCCTTGATATTGGCCGGCTGAATAATCTCGTGTTGTACTGCAATTTTGCCCCTTATTTTTGTGGAAAGACTCGACCAGTTACTGTTTAGATGATCTATCATTGCATAATACTATTTTCCAGGTGCTGTCAGAGGACGAAACCAACGTGAAAGCGCTGTTCAGACGTGGAAAAGCTAGAGCCGAGCTTGGACAGACAGAATCAGCGAGGGAGGACTTCCTGAAAGCCAAGAAACACTCCCCGGAAGACAAGGAGATCATGCGGGAGCTTCGGTCGCTGGCGGAACAAGATAAAGCGATGTACCAGAAGCAGAGGGAGCTATACAAAGGTCTGTTTGGGCCGAGGCCTCAGCCCAAACCTAAGGCCAAAAATTTCGCCGTCCTCTTCTGGCAGTGGCTGGTGTCACTGGTCCGTTATCTTGCCAGGATGTTCACGCGCAAGAATGACTAGGAAGGTCCGTGTGAGTCTAGTTGACTCTGATGCAAGTGCTACTGACGACATACCGACACGACAAGGGAAAACCTGATGATATATCTATAGCTTGTGGTTAAGAGACAACCTTCTTCTATATATACTTGAGTATAATTGTTTTGGTATGGAGTTTTGCCGGGCACTTTGGACTGGAGGGGATGGTCTCTTTGTGTTTGTTATGAAGATTGGAACTGCAGTTTCAGTTTCAGAATCCACTTGGATAACAGTGATTCACCGGGAAGGCAGAGTGTTCAGGGCCTAAGATCTAGCATATCTCGTGTTGTATTACTACTGTTTACAAGGACATGATTCTGGTGAGCCTGCTTGATTACACGGTGTAAACACTCGACTCCCTCCCCTAAAAAGAAGACTCAACTCCC
>NC_057806.1:303860860-303865415 GCF_018294505.1 Triticum aestivum | reverse complement strand
CTGCGTGCGAACGCTCCCAGATGAAATGGACGCGCCCAACCGCTGTCCACTCTATTCCTCATCCATTCGCGACCACGGGAAGGAGCTCCAGCCGGAGGAGGACGCGATCACGGCTGGGCTACTTGTGCAACGGTGGCGCGGCTCCAACGGAGGTCGTCGCGATGGCGCTCCACCCCCAATCTCTCAGGGGTGGCTCTCACGGGGAGCTCGAGCCAAAGGCGGACACGTCCATGCATCTCCTCGCTGGAGAGAGGCGAGCCGCGGCAGTGCTGCAGGTGGCTGTGGAGGAGATGATAGAGACAAGGTCGGGTGGTCCATGGATCTCCTCGCTGGAGAGAGGTGAGCCGCGGCGGTGTTGCAGGTGGCTCTGATATCATTGTTAGATCCTCTGGATCCGGGTATGTTAGAGACTGGTATTCCTACCTTCACTTTGGGTTGATGAACTCGAGCCGGAGGCCATCGTGGTGAGATGGTCACGACGGTGATGACAGAAAGATGACGGCGGTGGTGGAGCTTCCAGTGAGCACCGCGCTAATCCTAGATCGGTAGGAATATCGATGTGGTTTGTGGCGGCGATGAACTTCGTATCACGTGCTCCGGCCCCCCACCTCTGTTAATATAGCACGGGTCATAGGGACCCACCAACCATATGAGGGTTGGGCGCCCACGATCAGGGCGCGAGTCAGGGGCCGTTCGACCCGTTGAGTTCGAACGGGAGGAGATCAACCTAACAGGTTGTGCAGGAGACAATAGAAGCAAGGTCGGGCGGGGGAGGCGGCACACATGTGAGATGGGTTGCCGCGGCGCCATGGGAGCTCGAAGGCGAGCTCGATGTGGCGTGGAAAGAGAGAGAGGTAAGGAGAGGAGGAGGCCGTTGAGGGAAATTGTTTTAGACTGATCGCATGGAAAATTTAGATTTTTTTTGTCTCCTACATCATGGCAAAATTTAGAATTTTGTAATAGTTACATGGCAAAGTTATGAAAATTTGATTTATAAGACATGTTATTTTTTTTGTAAAAATGATTGGACGGATTGCATTGCAAATTTAGGGGGAAATGTGTTCTCTAGAACATGGCAATATTTGAAAATGCTTTGAAATGTAGAAAGCCTTCAGTTTTACCACATCATGGCAAAATGTTCTTTAGGCATTCAAGTTTAATATGGAATTACGGGAGCATAATCTTTTATTGTACACATGGAGAAATTCTTAAATTTGCCATATTTTTCAAAGAACAAATCTTCTAATTTTGCCATGTGCCCAATGCAATTAGCTACATTTGTCATCTTCCTTAGAGATCAAATCTCCTAAATTTGCCATGTGCCCACTTACAATTTTTTTAAAAAAAAACTTGCCATGTTTTTTTTACTGAACAAAATCCTTAACTTTTGCCATGAGCCCATGGCAGATGGCACAATCCTAAAATTGCCATCTTTTCAAAGAAACAAACCCCTAACTTTGCCATGCTGAAACCACAACGAGGATGCTGACAACATTGAAAGTATGATGTTAAAAGAATGATCATATTGAATTGATCGAAGTTATTTGTTATACTTAGAGATGTTATCATCGCAAGTCTATTGTAATATGAAAGAGAGTTAATGTCACTGGTACCGTAAGGTGCTATACAAATGGTTTTTAACCCCTTTCCGAGACAGCATTTGGAACCGTCGCCAAATGAGTGTGGGTGATAGGGGAGGTCCTTCCCACACGACCCAAAAATCGCCGGGGATGGGCGAGCGGCTACTGACGATCGCCATAGAATAAACGTATGAGAAGTCGCCCCAGTCCCACACGTTATATCTCGACGTTACGTTTCTGATTAGAGAGACATCCCAAACGATTACGACGCTATAGTCGTGTGAAAAAGGTGGACATCAACATTTAATCTGTCGATATGTTTGTGATAGGTATGTTATCGCACACGGTTCAAGAATATAAAATATGTGTGGTGTCTCTACTAACACCAATGTGTTCATTTTCATAACTGTGTGTGATTCGTATTTCTATCACACACGCACACTGGTTTGAATCTTTTACCGTATTACCATGAATCGCACACACATATGAGACAAAACCGTGTGTGCGTCCGTCGGGCATCGCAAACATTTCACGTCAAAAAACTGTTTGTTCTCTCTTTTTTTCTTCACACACACTATTTTCTTTCTAACCGTGTGCACATTATTTCATTCGCTCCTGTATATTTTTATTTTTGCCTGTAATTTATTATTCGAATTGGAAATTTTGAAATATGAAACGTGCAATTCAAATTCTCAGCACAATGGTTCAACAATGAATTCATAAATACAATTGTCAGTATAATATGCTCAGTAATTATAGGATTAGACAACAATTAACTATGATGACCCATAATATTTATAGGAGATAAATGTGAAGAGACAAATGTAAATCATTTTGACTGCCGATGATGTTGAAGAAGCAGAATGTCCATAATGTGCCTTCCTGCATGCCACAGGCACGGACAACTTTTGTCCAACCCCTTGTGACGATTGCCCGCCCATTCTTCACCGCCTTCAGAAAGACTTCTAGAGCATTATCATGGTAGCATGAATTATATACTTTAACCTTAATTGCCTCCACTTCGATCATGTAGTTTGCAAGGTAATCATCAGTAAATAGCTTCGGAAACCACTGAAAAGAGAAAAATATCAGATACTGAGGTGTAATAGAGTAACTTGTTGTGGGCAGGGGGAAAAGGTAACACATTACTTACCATCCTAAAATTCACTGATGTCTTGGAAAAAGTGTAAATAAAGAGCTTAATTCTCATCATC
Source organism: Triticum aestivum (assembly GCF_018294505.1). Taxonomy (NCBI): domain Eukaryota; kingdom Viridiplantae; phylum Streptophyta; class Magnoliopsida; order Poales; family Poaceae; genus Triticum; species Triticum aestivum. The sequence goes on along the minus strand of NC_057806.1, from coordinate 303,862,621 downwards.
CTTTTCTTTCGCCTAACAATCTTTCTTAGTTTCCTCACTTGACGCTTATTCATGCACATCTCATTGCCCCATACGCAAAAGGGATCGAAGCGTGGATCAATATCGTTCATATATGTACCTACAAGCAACCAGTAAATGTTAGAAGCTAAACTGAGATTGCACAAATGGTGTTAAATACAACTACCTACGTTCCTAAGTACAAGTATTTTTTAGAGATTTCAATATGAACTACATACGGATGTATATAGAACTATAGATATAGTTTAGATTAGAATCTAGATTCACTCATTTTGCTCCTTATGTAGTCTATATTGAAATCTCTAAAAATACTTATATTTAGGAATAGATGGTGTATAAGACATGGGATGCAGCTAACCTCGACGGCAAACAATAGTATCGCCCATTGTAGCCCTGTGTAAGTACATGAAAAGCCAATGTTAACTACAACAGGGTTAAGATCCACCCAAAATAGCAAATGGTAATAAAACGGCAGCATCTGTAGTGATATCTTCATTTCGAAAGAGTAGCACAGTAGCAAAGGGACGGATTAAAAATGGATACAACTGTTAATTGCAACATGCTTAACAACATCCTAATTCATGTTTTGCAAGTTTGTAGCCATTGAAATACAACTGTTTAAAATCGATACAACTATTAATTGCAACAGGCTTAATGGCCATTGAAACCGGTACTAATAGAAATGCAATTGACAGAGTTAAACATCACAAGGCAGGTGCTTCCAGAGCAGATAATGGCCCAATTGTCTATAAAAGGTAGGAAAAATAGCTAAAACGTGTTAGACATATTTACTAGAACATGCTTAATACATCGACCATACATAACATAGCCATCAATTGCAACTGGTATTGATAAGATTGAACTTGTGAGTACATACTTGGTAAGTCCTAAGAGGTAGTTGCTGGGGCACTTCATCTTGGACAGAGCTAACGGTGGCAGAGGCAATCTGTTCCTCCGGGTCGAAGCGTGGATCAGTGCTACCGACATGTGTACCTACAGGCAACCAACAAATGATAGAAGTTAAACTGCAATTGCACAAATGATGTGAAATACTGTAAGACATGGGATGTAGCAAACCTCGACGGCAAACAATAGCATCGGCCATTATGACCCTGCGTAAGTACATGGACAGACATGTTAAGTACAACAAGGTTAGCATCCACCAAAAATAGCAAATTGGCAGCATCTCTAGTGATATCCCGAGTCATGTATTGTAAGTTTGTTGCTGATATTGGTGAAATTGAGCTGGACAGTTAATACTTGAACATCACATAGTGTGCAGTACTAAAATAAACAAGGCACAAACATGCTTAATACATCAACCGTACAAAACATAGCCATTGCAAGTGGTATTAGTAAGATTTAGTTGGTTAGATCATACCTGTTAAGTCCTGGGGGGTAGTCGCTGGGGCACTTCATTTGGGCCAGAGCCTACACCATGTCAGCGGCAGCGGAGGCGAGGTGTTCCTCTGGGTCAACATGCACAACGGCCATCGCGCCATGGACCGCCATCAGCTTCTTGACCTCCAGGTGATATGTGGTTGGGCTTGCGCGGTGATGCTCTGGAGGTACGGGCGGTGGGGATTTGGAGGCATGAGGATGTTTCGCAGGCGCCATTTAAGAAATTAGGCCAGGGCTGTGATAGAGATCGGTGGGTACCTGACTGGATCCAAGCAGAACGTAGATGTGGTTGAAGGTGTGGTTGCGACGGCGGCAGTTTGAGCTGCCGGAACGGGAAGGCGC